>NW_027412567.1:0-55970 GCF_025532065.1 Leptinotarsa decemlineata
TCCAATTCTACAGTTCTTGTAGTCCGTGGCCGTCCTACTGCAGAATTTGTTTCAAAGCTACCAAATTTGGAAAGTCGCCGGAAAAGATTTGCAAATGTCGCTGCGCAAGGAGTCACGTGTTGGGGATACCTTTCCTGATAGATGAGTCTGGCCTCGCTTGAATTTCCGTGAGCCAATCCGTATGCAAAAACCATATCAGCCATTTCAGCATTCGTAAACTCGGTCATGGTACCAAAAAATCACTTAATAAACTCCGAACTGTGAATTTGTCAATTAATAGTTAAAAATGTGACAGCTAACTTCTATTTTTATAAACAAACTTTCATAGCCGACTCGATTTAATCAACTTAATTTGCAAGCGGAGAGTGACAAAAATTATTGAAATCAAATTTGGCTATAAAGTAATATGCATCGATATAGAAAACTGTAAATATCTCGAAAACGATCACCCTCAGCGTTGTTGAGGAGATGTACCTTTTTTAATTGGAAAAGGTGTGGTAATTAGGTTTCTTCATGAAAAGTACCAAAAGTTTACTGTCAAAAAAGTTAGGGCAATTTGAAATAAATAATGACAGCGTACGCAGCGCCCTCCAGATGTTACATGAATATTATTACGAAATTATAATTTCCCACGTCAAAAAACCCCGGGTACCAAATTTCGTGCAAATAACTTATTTTTTGCAAGAGTTATTTTCCAAAAGCGAACAAAAACATTCAATTTCACACCCGTATCTCCGAAACGAAGCATTTTCGGACACAAGTTTATATAGACTTTTTTTCTTGAAATTATCTCAGAAATACGTCACTTGAATATTTTAACGTACTTATGTTACACCCTGTACATAAGTAACATTCTGCATGTTACACCATGCAGAATATCCACTGTGAGTTTTAACACACTTGATAAAAGCTCGAGCTGGAGCATCACAGATAAAATTTTGAATTTCAATTTTATAATTTTTGTCGTTATAAACCAAGCCATTATTCATCAAATGCTTGAGTTCATTTATAAAATCTTCAAAGAAGGAAGACAGTGGAGATGCTTTTGTTTTGCCACAGAAAATGGATATCGCAAATGGACTGATTACCACACCATCATTTTAAATGAGCCCTAAAATTGGCCAAAATTGTACAGCAGAACTAAGATATAAAGGTAATCCATCGATATTGAAAGAAAGTCTAATTGTATCACTATTCAATTTTGAAGTAGATAGAAAACGTGTCGCAAATATTCTTCAAGTCCAAAATAACATAAATCACCATTATCCAATTTTTTGAAACCAATACGACTTCTCGGAGTCTTCAGAAGCGTTCTTGAATTTAATGGTAGACTTGGATGGAACGGAGATAGCAAGATAAAAGAACATCATTTAATACAGAATGTGGTACTTTATTTTGCAGTGCCCACTGCTTTAATACTGAATTGATGTCATTCTCCAGGGAAACCCTTTCATTGATTATAGGAGTAGGTATCAGATGATAAAACATTATTTTCAGAAAATTTGTCTTCAAGCATTAAATCATTTGATCCTGACTCTAGAAGAGGAATATATCCAGTAAAATGAGTGTCCTCGCGATTTGAGTAATTTTCAGAAGAATCCTCATCAATGATGATAGAACCATTAAACATTTTATTTTCATACTGTGAAAAGCCTCATTATCATCAACATTATGACTGGCAATACCTTGAAATGTACTTCTAACTTCATTTGCCACTCGTCTATACCTTTGACGTGTTCCCACACATTCTTTGTAATACTTGAAATTTGACATTTTCAACGATAGGTAAAATACAATAAACTTCTAAACTTCTAATGAATTATAAGAAAGTGAATTAATTCCATCAGATGTTTATTCCTCTGTAGTGCATTAAAAAAGAAAATATTTCCTTACTATCTTCATCCTCAATTCTAATTATCCAAAATTTTCTTGGATGTTGAGTTTTTCATGCGTTTTGCAGCATGCTTCAACCAAATTTTTATTATGTCCTCAATCACATAATTTTCCTTCTCTGATTTTTTTTACTGTCCCTTAAAAAAAACAAATATATTCATATAAGTAACACATTTAACTATGGAAAATTCTGACAAAAAATCAAGTTAATAAATACTCTACTAAAATAAAGTTTTGTAATTTTGAAATTTAAAATCAATTGTTTATTCAATCTAAGTAATTGAACATGAACATGGTACAGTTACCAACTACCAAAGTTTTTGTTTTAGTATCACAGAAAGATTTCTTGTCTAACCTTTTTCCAAAAAAACTGAAATTACTTGCAACAGCATCATTGAAAGTACTTCTCAATATTTGATTAATAGCCGCTGTTATATCTTTTCCAACTTTGGT
The DNA here is from genome assembly GCF_025532065.1 of Leptinotarsa decemlineata. Taxonomy (NCBI): domain Eukaryota; kingdom Metazoa; phylum Arthropoda; class Insecta; order Coleoptera; family Chrysomelidae; genus Leptinotarsa; species Leptinotarsa decemlineata. Next base: position 2,347 of record NW_027412567.1, read on the forward strand.
AGAAAAATATGAAATTAAAAAAAAAATATTGAGCAATCTGTTGACAAAACAATATTATTAATTTGAGAAGATAAAAGTTGAACTAACCAATAAATCAATGTTCTCTGGATTCTGAAGATACTCCTCTAATAGAGTAAAATCATTTTGATTTCTGACAGGCAATTGAATAGGTAAATTATCAGGTAATCTGTCCTTAACAACATTTTCATCAATTCGTTTGTTCAACAAAGAAATTATCAACTTTTGTTCCTTTAGTTGATTAATTTGGTACAGAATAGTCTGAAATGCTATATAAATTCATCAATATAAAGTTCAAACTCAATAAATGAATAATAATTACCAATGTGCTCACTGATATATCTAGATTTGTTTGATGGGGTTCCTAATGATTGTGGTGAAGCACAAATTGAATGGTCAGATTTTGGACTTGGAACACCTAGTGAGTGAGATCTTTCTGAATCTTTTTGCCTCAAAACTTCAATTCTATGGTTTGATGAATATTCTAAAATGATATTGTTTCTTCATTGCAAGAAAAGGTACCTGGTAATCAAATATTCATTAAATAGACAAATTATGACTCATTGTGTAACTTCATTCCATTAAAAATTAAAAGAAAAAAATGAAAGAAAGATTTTACCAGCCCTCTCTCTTAAAAATGTTGAGTGTGTGGTAGTGGATGAATTGATATGGATGGAAAATCACTATTACCAATTTCAAGAAGGAGATCTGAAAATCTACCAGCATACTCATCCTCTCCCAAATGTGCTCTCATATTTTTAGAGAGCTTAAGAATATTAACCTGGGGCCACAAATTAGATTTCTTAATGCACGAATTTACTTCGTCAGCTTTGGTTCCTTTTGGCACCACAGGTAGTGTCTGCCGAAAGTCTCCAGCCAGCAAAACTGTTACGCCACCCATTAATTTTGTATTACCCCTTATATCCCTTAGTGATCTCTTTAAGGCTTCAATACCACCTTTATGAGCCATCGTTATTTCGTCCCACACAATTATTTTTGTACTCTGTAAAACTTCAGCAAAATTACTTTGTTTGGAGATGTTGCAAATGAGAGTATCGGCAGTGATTAAATTGAGTGGTAACTTGAAAGTAGCATGAGCATTTCGACCACCTTCGAGTAATGTAGCAGTTATGGCGGACAACGCCACAGCCAGGACAATGCCGTGAGTACTTCTTACTTTCGCCAAAAGTAAATTAATAAGGAAAATTTTAACAGTTCCACCTGGAGCGTCTAAGAAGAATATTCGACCGTCATTTGCATCTACACTTGTGATAATTTTATTGTAAACTTCCTGTTGCTCGTCATTCAAGGATGCTTCATTTTTTCTTACTGCGTCTTCTAAGGCCACTGTGTATGCTGGTCTCCTTCCTTCACGTACTCTCTATTTTCAAAATGTATTTATGTTATTGGCTGAGGTAATCCATATTCTTTAGGAGGACGGCCCGCCTAATACGGCATTCTCTAATACCGACAGGCATTTGTTAAATATCAGGTCCGATGAGTGGTCTACATCCACGTCACCTTGCCTTTCCAGTTGTTTTTTAAAGTCTTCAGAAAGGTATTCTCTGTATTTTTCCCAAAGATATAGGGGGTTGGAAACCTGGCAGAACAAAAAGCTCTCGAATCATATGCGGTGTTTGACAAAGTGCTGCCTCTTCAAGAGCTGAATCCAAATGCTGATCATCTTCGAGTAGACCTAGAGCCTTGCACGCGGATTGGAAAGTGGGATGTAAGTGGCCATCTACAGTTTTCAACGCTTCAAATGAAATTGGGCCTCTGATCTCATGTAGAAGCATTCGAAGGTGGTAGCATTCTGTATTGTTTGGATGAACAGTATAAACCCTACCTAAAACGTGTTTTTTTTACCCCTGGCCATCCTTCAACATTCACTCCTCTCTTCCTTCTCTGAATCGATCGCTTATTCCAAATGTAATACGCAGGGAGTATAGCAATGTTTTAGCAAAGTCATCCACGTTACACTGATCGAAAAAGGAGAGAAGTAGAAAGCCAAAAACTTTCTTTCCCAAAAATTAATCACTTCTAAAAATATAATCCCTTCAATTCAAAAGAGAGGAGTATAGTTGTAGGAGGACTACTCAATTTGTCGCACAAGTTCTGCTTATTAAAATAAATTCTCTGTCCATTTTCTAAATGGACAGCAAGGTGCACTACAGGAGGAAAACGCTCATGTAGGTATTTGAAATTCAAGGATTCGCCAAACTGCTTCAGCTGAACTTATATATCGACCACTTGCGTAGGTTGTAACTTCATCCTTCCTATCCTTCCCGTTCTCTAAAGTAAACGTAGCCTGATCTGACCTTTTATTAACATATTTGCAAATATATTTGATTGACTTCACTGAATGGTAATACTCTACGTTCACGTAAGCGTTACATGTTCCTAATAGCACTGGATTATAAGGAACCACCCAACGATTATCTATTGTAACACCCTTGATATTGACAGATAATCCACCGTCATCCAGAGAACGTCTCCTGTACTGCAGATAACCATCATCACCGGTTTGAGTTTCCTTAATAAGAGTCTAAGGATAACGTTTGATGCACGAATTATCTTTCATGCATGAAGAATTTCAGTTTAATCTTCCACAGGGGCAATTATCATATTACTTTTAACATTTTCGTAAAGCTCAGGATAACGATCGGGGCTAGGTATTTCAGCACAAATAATATTGTCAATTTGATCCGGAGTGATGCGATGTTGAAGCCATTAAAGTATATGAAGACCTCGCTTTTGCCATTCCGTCGAATACATAAAGCATCTCACTTCACCGAATATTTTTCCTTTTATCAACAAATCCATGACCTTTTTCACCTTTAATCAAAAGACACGCGAAATAATATCGTATCAATGATGAGATTTTTGTCCTGAAAGTAAATACTCATTTATGTCACTCCAGCGGGGGTTAAATGTAAAAGTAATAAAAAGGTCGGGACGACCGTAATGTCTAACATAGGTCATGACGTCTTGCGTTTTTTCGTGAATGTATCTTTGTCCACCAGTAAAAGATGATGGAGGTACTACCATTTGTCCCAGATGATTTGCTTCAGTATCTTGCCGTCCAATTGCATCTTTTAAATGAATATAATTATCTGCGCGCAATTTGGCTTGATTGTTTTTTATGTAGTTTAGTCTTTCAGTATCTATTTTTGCGTATTCATCTTCCAAATATTGAATAAAACGAGCGCGATATTTAACCAAAAAGTTATCTTCTCCTTCTCTGATCATTATTCTGTATGAATAAAAACTTACAGCAGAGACTGTTTTTTTTCAAGGGCAACTTAGTTGTGGGATCGCATTGTGGTATGTTGATTGAATACCCATCATCCCCCAGCAAAACATCAACGGGTACTGCAGCGTGTCATAAGCTCGATGTATCTCACTGATACGCTGAAGTTAGTTACTTCGGCTTTCGAGGATGATGTCTCTTCGGTCAAAATGCTGATCTACCAATACAACAGCTACTTCATTTGCCGTTGGTGCATTAAATCTGCCTCTGTGTTCTCTTTGTGGTTTTTTATCTGCATGTATTACGACTTCGAATGACTCTGAAGGCGATATTTTATCAATGGCTGTTTTTAGATCTTTTATGTATGGGTTCACCTCATGTAACATGAACTGCAATTGTTTGATTAAATTTGGTCTCAAATCAGGGAATTCATCCCTGATTTGAGACCATGATTTGAGACCATCGAATATTAGCTTCGAAATAAATTTGCAGAAACTATGCATTCTGCCCAGGTTCCGGTAATATACTTCCAATTAAATGATAGACTTGTCCTTGAACTTTGAAAGTTGGTGAAAAACCGCCTTTTTTTATTTGTTTTCCACCAAAGGAAGTCATTTGAAAACAGGTATTATATTTTCGGATATTATCCATGAAGTGTACATGATTTGGGTGTAGATCATTAACCAGACTGTAAAGTGGTTCAGGCAGTTGTTTAAATGGCTCAAGTTGTACTTCAACCGGCACTACAACACATGCCAGGTGTCTCATCTTTCCACTTCAAGGCGTTACACCACTGAGACTTGTACGTCATAGAACCTATAACTACACTGCTGTCAGTTCCACAAGCAATATCTGGGTCATACGCCAAACCCGAAAGCAACTTGCTTCTCCATACACGCTGAATTGTATTTTCTCTATACCGTGACTGAATCACTCTATGCACATCGTTATTCCTGACCTGATATAGCGCAGCAGATTGCCTATGTTCTTCAGGGTTTACAGCCTGGTAGGTGACGACAGATTGCCTGTTTTTCAGGATGTACAGCCTGGTAGGTGGCAACAGCTTGCCTGTGTTTTTTCAGGGTGTGCAACCTGGTAGGTGGCGACAGCTTGCCTCTGTACATCAGGGATTTTTTCTTATATTCAGAAACAGCTTTGCGGTGGGATTCAGGTAGAGTTTGTCCATATTTTTTGTGCCTTTTTATTTGACTTTTTCGTGTGTAATTAGTAAACCTTGCCCTACGTTTGTTTTTCTTTTTTTCTATTAATGTTACAGACTCAGATTGGGAGAATAAACTTCTTATTGAATTTTCATCATAAATTATTGAAGATACATACAATAGGTGAATGTTCACGCTCTAAAACAGGTACCTCTTGACAACCCTTATCAACTTTAAGTGGCGAAGGTGTATCAATTCCAAAATCATGTTCTTCTACAGCTACCTCCATACGACGCCGAGTAATTTTCTGTGCTGCTATGGAAAGATTTGCTGAATCGTAATCGCCTTATCGGATAGTCGTTAGATCCAGATTCCGTACCTATATATGAGACCGTTTCTATAAACTTCAAACCTAAATGGTAATATTAATCCTGCTGCTATTAACTCACAAAATCCGCCATAAGTAGCATTTTTCATCATATCAGCAAAATATTCGCCAGGTGTTACGTAGTTATCCCCATTCCTGTCGTGGGTCATAATTAAAAACTTGCTCCAGTCATTAACCACATATCTGACAATTTCTGAACGCACCTCCATCGCTCTATCTTGTGTTCCGTACATTAAATAAAAAAGAGCACGAAACAAACTTGCACCGTCACCAACAATAGGGACGACAGGTCATTCTTCAACTTCTCCATTAACGTTCAGATTTTCTTTAGCCATTTAAAAAAAATCTAACTGACAAAACCTATACTTAAACTAAACGATAACAAAATTGATGCCAAATACAAAGCAGAGTCTATAACCAAAACTACCAAACCGAAACAAAGCAAATGCAATCCAAAATGTGCCAAGAAAAGAACAGCCAAAATCGTCACATATTATCCGCTAGAAATATTTAGGTATAGTATGTACTATTAGATACTGCGGCCACTCATCATCGGGTATATGTAACTCAGTGAAAACACAACGATAGCGCGTTTTAAAATACTACTAACGCCATCCATTGTCAACATTTAGAACTAAAAATTATTTTGTTCGTCGTAATTTATTCGTTCCGTTAGGTACTGATAGGTCCAAACTAATACATTTACATCCTCCATCATCCCTTATTTTATGCCCTTAGGGGTGGAATTTATCAAAATCCTTTCTTGGGGAATGCCTACGTCAAGTAGCTTTATGCATGCGAAGTCTCACCCCGATCGGTTTAAAATTGACAAAGTTTCATACAAACTTTCATCCCCTATTTTATCCTCTTGGGGGTAGAATTGATCAAAATCCTTTCTTAGCGGATGCTTACGTCATAACATCTACCTGCATGCCAATTCCAGCCCGATCCGTCCAGTGGTTTGGACTGTGCGTTGATAGATCACTATATGTCAGTCAGTTAGTCATCTTTGAGTTATATATATTTAGAGATCATGAAATATATTATTGAAATATTTACCATGTTGAACTTTTTTTATAGATGGTGGCCGAAGTAGTTGAAATTCATTCAATTCAACATCACCAAATGATAGTCGTCAAGGTGGTCTCCTTTGAAGTAAATCTTCTTCTCCATCACTTTGAATATCCGAATACAATTCAGCCAACTTCAATTTGAAATAAGTGTTTTCATAATCATCTCAAATATGAAAAAATAATTGAGAATAATAATCTTCATAGTATGCTGTTTCCACCTAATCATTTATTCAAATTTACTTCCATTGACTCTAAATATTATTGTCCATATTAAACATTATTTTGAGAATATCCATTTATTGATAGCTCTCATTGGAAAAATTAATTCCCAAAAGTGATATATCCTAAATTTTGAGGAAGGAGAAAAATGGAAAATAAAAAGCCTTGAGAATTTTATCATAACTTGAATCAGAGTGGGTACCTAAACTAAATGTTTTTTTAATGTGTCTCATGATCAGCTTAGTGTAGCTGCATTCAACTTCAGAAACATGTTTGGGAGACCGTGATAAGTAGAAACAAACCTACAATGGCAATTATGTACTTATGTGATCCATATTTAAAACAATAAATTTTTGGTATATACTTACATATTGATCTCAGGAACACGAATTCCACAACAAAAAAGTGTGAAATTCCACCTTCTTTCTACAGTCTGATTTAGGAACATATCATAGCTTTTTCCTCTCGTTTTCCTCATTTCATATCACTTCATACCATAATCAAATATACATTCAATATTAGTAATTTTCACTTGCGTGAAGTTAGCGTCGGACGCCAGCGTCCAAATCTAGCGCCCGCCCCCCACTCCTGAGTCCGATTTACACCACACAACTAGTAGAATGTTGATTCATAAAGATCGCTTATTTGGCAACCAATATTTTTAACATGATTATTTCCTCTTAGAATCGACTTCAAACTTGAAAATATCATTATACTGCATGCAGCTTTCATAATCTGTATTATAATGACGAGGAAACATTGACGTGAATGTGATTATAAAACACTTTTGGGTCACAACTGGTGGAATTTAAGACCAAGTGAAAAATTCATCAGAAGAATGATTCATTGAATGGGTAATTTTCAGAAAAAGTGTCATAGAAAAATGAACTCCCATCACTTGAGTGGAATAGTTCGCTTTCCAAACTGTGAATTGTCATCAATTATGTCCGAGTGAAAACTGTTATCAGAGAAATTATATACTGAACACTGAATTTTCAGTCCTTCAAAATAGTGGGGTCATAAAAAATACCCCTTCCACATTAGATGTTTAATTTTTCCTTCTTAAACTGGCTTGTGTCCCCGAATACGACTCAATGAAAAATGTTAATGAAGAGATGGCATACTGGACTCTGAATTTCCAGCCCTCCAAAATACCGGAACCAACAAAAAAAAAACACCCTTCCACATTAGATGTTTTTTTTTCCCTCTTAAACTGGCTCGTGTCCCCGAACTAACTGGAAAATGTTAATGAAGAGATGACGTACTGAACTCAGAATTTTCAGCCGTCCAAAATACCGGGAACATAAAAAAAATCACCCCTTCCACCTTAGACGTTTAATTTTTTTCTTCTCAAACTGGCTTGTGTCCCCGAATACGACTACCTGGAAAATATTGATGAAGATATGATATACTGAACTATGAATTTCCAGCCGTCCAAAATACCGGGAATATACAAAAAAACCACCCCTTCCACTTTAGATGTTTAATTTTTTCCTTCTCAAACTGTCTTGTGTCCCCGAATACGACTACCTGGAAAATTTTGATAAAGATATGATATACCGAACTATGAATTTACAGCCGTCCATAATATCGGGAACATACAAAAAAACCACCCCTTCCACATAAGATGTTTAATTTTTTCCTTCTCAAACTGGCTTTTGTCCCCGAATACGACTAACTGAAAAATGTTGATGAAGATATGATATACTGAACTCTGAATTTTCAGCCCTCCAAAATACCGGGAACATATAAAAAAACCACCCTTTCCACATAAGATGTTTAATTTTTTCCTTCCCAAACTGTTTTGTGTCCCCGAATACGACTACCTGGAAAATGTTGATGAAGATATGATATACTGAACTATGAATTTCCAGCCGTCCAAAATACCGGGAACATACAAAAAAACCCCCCTTCCACATTAGATGTTTAATTTTTTCCTTCCCAAACTGTTTTGTGTCCCCGAATACGACTACCTGGAAAATGTTGATGAAGATATGATATACTGAACTATGAATTTCCAGCCGTCCAAAATACCGGGAACATACAAAAAAACCACCCCTTCGACATTAGATGTTTAATTTTTTCCTTCTCAAACTGTCTTGTGTCCCCGAATACGACTACCTGAAAATGTTGATGAAGATATGATATACTGAACTATGAATTTACAGCCGTCCAAAATACCGGGAACATACAAAAAAACCACCCCTTCAACATTAGACGTTTAATTTTTTCCTTCTCAAACTGGCTTGTGTACCCAATACGACTAACTGGAAAATGTTGATGAAGATATGATATACTGAACTCTGAATTTTCAGCCCACCAAAATACCGGGAACATACAAAAAAACCACCCCTTCCACTTTAGATGTTTAATTTTTTCCTTCTCAAACTGGCTTGTGTCCCCGAATGCGACTACCTGGAAAATGTTGATGAAGATATGATATACTGAACTATGAATTTCCAGCCGTCCAAAATACCGGGAACATACAAAAAACCACCCCTTCCACTTTAGATGTTTAATTTTTTCCTTCCCAAACTGTTTTGTGTCCCCGAATACGACTACCTGGAAAATGTTGATGAAGATATGATATACTGAACTATGAATTTCCAGCCGTCCAAAATACCGGGAACATACAAAAAAACCACCCCTTCCACTTTAGATGTTTAATTTTTTCCTTCTCAAACTGGCTTGTGTCCCCGAATACGACTAACTGGAAAATGTTAATGAAGAGATGATATACTGACCTCCGAATTTTCAGTTCTCCAAAATGATGGTGTCATAGAAAAAAATCTTACGTCAGCAGAATATTTTTTTCTCTGTAAACTAAAAACTCTGAAAAATTCTGGTGAAGTCATGATTTGAAAATAATGAAAATATTTTTCACACATATTTTTTGCCTACATTATAAAAATGTTACTATTTGGAATCGTTCAACAGTAAAATTATCAAGAATATTTTTTTATTTTGTCATTTACATGAGAATCGTAATATTGTGAGAAAAACTCAAGAGACATAATTGAAAGGCAATACAATTTTCTACATTTCAAACAAAAAAACATTTTGATATGTAGCGTAATTACTGAGTTATATGTATTTCAATGTAATCTCACTTCGACCGAACGCACCTTAGTAAATATTGTTTTAACGCGCAATGACAGTTCTGCTGCATGATTTGCTTTTATGCTCTTGACTAGTACCTATTTGGCGGCGACCAAAGTTGAAATATTTAGGAGTAGTAGTGAATTGATTTTATTTGTTTTACGCATTGGTTGTGAAAAATCCCTTTGTCGTTTTAAATTAATGTTGAGTTGATTGATTTCATTAGTTATTTCCAATTATTATTTCTTTTATTTTATTATTTTGTGGTGTAAAACCGTCGAGATTTAGTTTTATTTTCTTGGGGAAATTATTTCATTACGTTATATATACGATTACGAGGATATACGAATATATATACGATTAAGAGGAACATGGGAGACAAAATCGAAAATCTTGTTAATCGAATAAAATATTTTGCTAGTAATATAACTTACGATGAACTAGTCGTAATTGATTACAATGATGTATTTTATGAGCATTTAGTTGCGCATGTTCACAATAAACATCAACATCAACAGAAAAATAAAAAGATGGATATATCAGACGATTCAACGAAATTCTGGTAATATAAAAACAATGTTCGAAAAAAAAACAAACATAAAAAAATCTTCTTTGGATGTGGATGGTATCGAAGCAAATAAAAGCAAATCGCTTAAAGAATATTCTGCTCAGTTGATTGAAAGTGAAAATCAGTTTAAGGAAGGTTTGAATTCTTGTCACTTATACGACAACCCGATATATGAATTCAACCTACAGAAAGAATCTGAGTTGGTTAAAGTTTTTCTCCACGACGAACAAGAAACATTCTTAAATAAATCTGATGATGAACTTGTCACCATTTATTCCGGAAATTTCTCAAACTCCAAAGTTAGTGCTCTTTCCGATGCAAAACTATTAAGTAACTTGAGAGGGGAATATGCGAAATATTCAACACATTGCCAGAGAGTTTCAAAAAAAAAAGATGATGCTAAAATTAAGGTTGACGAATTCAATTCATCCGCCATGAGTGCAGACTCCGACTTTTTAGATATTGCCAATAAAGATATTCATTCCAAAAATATGATGCAGAGTCAAGGAAATGAAGAGTTGATGTTGAATGGTTTCACGAAAAAAAAAGATGAATGTATATATGGAAGCTCTTTAATCGATTCAGACGTCATCTTCTCTGACTCGTCAAAGTCTGTTATAAATAACAGTATAACAGATTCATCAATTTCAATTCCTAATGCTACAATATTCCATGAAGCATTATCTAAACGCCAAGTACTTCCAATTAGAAGCAAAAATATTGATCCTTCCCAACATCTGAAAATTAAAAGAACGGATTATTCAAAATGTACATTTCTAGAAGGCAAATTTCACATTAGTGAAAAAGAGTGGAGTACAATAACTGTTGACGAGAAGTTGTCAAATAAATATTATCCATTTTTCTTTCGAAATAATATAAAAAAGTTCGTAAATAATAGTTGTTCAGTTGCATTCTACAGACTAAAATATTTAAAAAACAACATAATACTCCTAGCCTATTGCCGAAATAATTATAGAAAATGTAAAAACTTCAAAATCTATATTTCCATTGATTCACGATATGGCAAAATGGTGCGGGTTTATTCCACGTCTCGCGATTACTGTCATCTTTACAAAATAACCGACCAAGTGAGAGGTGTGGAAAGAGACATAAAAAAAATGTGTTGAAAAATATGAAACCTTCAAAATATAGAAAAAAAAGCATTTTAAAAGCGGATAAAGCTGCTATCAAGAGAGGCCACTTACAAGATATAAAATCGGAAGAGATGCTAAGAAAACTCCGCAGCCAGGCAAAAAATGCTTTGAAACGACATGAAGACTCCACATTTATACGACAAGTTTGTTCGCCACTAAATGTGAAAATATTCAGTACCGAACAGTTAGAAGTTGCGAAAACTTCTTCGGTTAAAGTTTTGCATTTTGATGCTATAGGCGCAGTTGTTTGTAATACAGGAAAAGACGAAAAGAGAATTCTTTATTACGCTGGTGTTCTTACTTTACCCGAAAGAAGACTTTGCCCTTAATGGAGATGATTTCGTGTGAACACGACACTCTGGCTATATTTGATTTATTTTATAAATTTAAAAAATTTTGCGAAGAACAGAAGTCGTGGCCTGTATTTAAAATTTTCGTGAGTGACTTTAGTTTTGCAAGTTTGAACGCAGCATCTGAGGCATTTAATAATATAGATCTTGAAAAATATTTGCAATATTGTTTTGAACATTTGCAAAAAAAAAGTCAAATATTCCCAAAGAAAAAAATTGTTTTATTTTTATGTTGTGGTCATTTCATGAAAAATTTGGTTCAGTTAATTGAAGACCACACCAAAACTGTTGAAGACAAAAAAATAAAAAGATGCATTAAAACAATATTTGCAGTAGCTTTCAATTTAAAGAATTTAGAAGAGGCTGCAGATTGGTTCAAAAATGTAACAATAATTCTTACTTCGGAATTCCGAAATGATAGTGTTGAAAACGCTCTGTTGAAATTGAATCTTTCGAGTTTTACAGAGAAGCAAGTGATTTCAGAAATAGGCGATGATCACGATAATATTTTGAAGAGAAGAAGTTTGCGTACCAATTCTCCGTTTATAAGTTTTTTCAGATATATATAAACATAATAAAGTATTAGAAAAGAAAGGAGGTGAGAGAAACGAGTTTTTCTTTCCTTCTTAATAGAATCTGTGTTGGAATATATATGGGATTGTTTCCACTGTGGTCGGTAGTCATCACAAAAAGTAGACTGAGTAATGCTCTGATTGAGAGATGGTTTGGTTTTCCTCAAACCGACATTCTAATGGATCAAGGGATCTAAAACCGACAACATTCATAAGAAAAGTTAGAGGACACGTAATGAAAATTTATAATGAAATTGATTTAGGCATATCAAAGCATAGCTTATCTACAGTTCCGAAGGAATATATTTATCAGATGAGAATTCAGATGAAAGTGTTACAAAAGCTGAAGAAAAATAAATAGAAAGCGTAAATCAAAATTTACATATTTCTCCGGAAAATATCTGAAAGATTTGCCTAAGTATAAATCTGTAGAATCGGTTTTGCTGAATTCTTCGAAAGAACAAAAAATCATATTGAATATTTTGAAAACGGCCTGGTGAACGATGTTACGTATTATAAAAAATTCCGAAACTGGTTATATTATATCGGTCATTATGATTATGTTACAGGTGATAAATTTGTAACTTCTCAGGATTTCAACAAATTGAATGCCAATAGCATGTCCCAAAGCTATGGATAGCTACAAATACTTTTTTCGATTTAGAAAAAAGACTCGTTTTCGGTAAAATATCCCCCTTTAAAAAAACTACATTTATTCCTTTTCACCTACACGAAGAGAAGTGGCTTTTAGTCAAAATAAATTTTGTTGATAAATCTTTGGAAATATTCAATCCATATGGTAATACAAACATAGAAAATGAGGAGTTCCTCAAAAACTTCATCAGATTCTTGCAACTCTACAACGAGAAAAGAGCTTTGTATGCTACATATAAAAAAATCGAAGAGAAAGATTGGAAGATCATCAGTTCAAAGTGTCAGTCGGTACAAATGACTTTTGAAGCAAATATTCTACCTTTATACACTTTGGATATACTCACTTCTAGAATTTTTAGTAGCCAGCTACTCTCTGAACCTTTTGATATAAAGAAATATTGTAACGATTTACAACTCTTACTATTACAATTTTCATCGAATGTTTCTAACTTGTGCCCAATATGTGGTAAATTCGAAGGTGCAGAAAATATGAATTGGGTAAACTGTGATCTTTGTAGAAGATGGATTCATTTGAAGTGCGATACAAGTCAATTCACTTTCAGTGAGCCTTTAGATACTCCAGGGTTATATATTATTGCCCTATTTGCACCAGTAATTTCGATGTGAAGTCGTATTTTAAATTAGAGCATCAGGATATCAAATCAAATGATCTCATGAAAAAAATTGACTATTACAGGTCTAATATTTATTTGGGCAATTATGTTGTTGCGCGGTATAAGTGTACTTATGATTTAAACAATTGAAGATTATTCTACTTTGGACAAATTTTCGTATATTTCCAACACTGTCTTCTTCATAATCGCTGATCTTTTGCAAGCTGATTCCCAAAATCATAATGTAAAAATATGGAACATATATAAAACAGAACTAATGTTTTTCAAACTCAACTCACTAGATACAGAGTTTTTCGAGATGATATTTTCAAAGACCTTCATGGAAAAATTAATCTGATACCTATCTTGCATAACAGACACTTTACGCTTATGGTCGTCAATTTCACAGATAATACATTCTCTTACATCGATCCAAACGGAGCAACCAAAACAGATCAGTACAATATGTTCGAGAAATTCAGGAAATTCATTACCATGTTAAATGGTCATGTAATAAATCCTTACAACTTGACTGAATTCAAAATAAAAAACGAAAGTCATCCCAAACAATCCGACTCTTACAATTGTGGAATATTTATTTTGCACTTCATCAATTGTATTCTCAATAAGATTGAGTTAGAAAGAAGTTTTGACCCCGATCATTACCGTTTAGAACTTAAAAATTACCTATTGACGAAATCAGAAAAAATGATTCCGTATTGTTTGATATGTGGTCGATACGTGGATGAAACAGAAAAATGCTTTCAATGCAAAACGTGTAATAGGGTTTTAGAACCGAAATGTTTCCGATTATACTATGAGTTTGATGAATGTTGTCCTTTATGTATGTCTGCAGAAAAGAATGATGAAATGTGAATGAAGAGGAGTGGAGTGAATAGATTTAACTCAGAAATAAACTATACAATCACTATAATCTGCGCAATCTCTGTTCAAAACTGTATCTTATCATATTTTCATCAACATTTTCCAGTTAGTCGTATTCGGGGACACAAGCCAGTTTGAGAAGGAAAAAATTAAACGTCTAATGTTGAAGGGGTGGTTTTTTTGTATGTTCCGGTATTTTGGACGGCTGTTAATTCATAGTTCAGTATATCATATCTTCATCAACATTTTCAGGTAGTCGTATTCGGGGACACAAGACAGTTTGAGAAGGAAAAAATTAAACATCTAATGTGGAAGGGGTGGTTTTTTTGTATGTTCCCGGTATTTTGGACGGCTGTAAATTCAGAGTTCAGTATATCATATCTTCATCAACATTTTCCAGGTAGTCGTATTCGGGGACACAAGACAGTTTGAGAAGGAAAAAATTAAACATCTAAAGTGGAAGGGGTGGTTTTTTTGTATGTTCCCGGTATTTTGGACGGCTGTAAATTCATAGTTCAGTATATCATATCTTTATCAACATTTTCCAGGTAGTCGTATTCGGGGACACAAGACAGTTTGAGAAGGAAAAAATTAAACGTCTAAGGTGGAAGGGGTGATTTTTTTTATGTTCCCGGTATTTTGGACGGCTGAAAATTCTGAGTTCAGTACGTCATCTCTTCATTAACATTTTCCAGTTAGTTCGGGGACACGAGCCAGTTTAAGAGGGAAAAATAAACATCTAATGTGGAAGGGGTGTTTTTTTTTTGTTGGTTCCCGGTATTTTGGAGGGCTGGAAATTCAGAGTCCAGTATGCCATCTCTTCATTAACATTTTTTCATTGGGTCTTATTCGGGGACACAAGCCAGTTTAAGAAGGAAAAAATTAAACATCTAATGTGGAAGGGGTATTTTTTTTATGACCCCACTATTTTGAAGGACTGAAAATTCAGTGTTCAGTATATCATTTCTCTGATAACAGTTATCACTCGGACATAATTGATGACAATTCACAGTTTGGAAAGCGAACTATTTCACTCAAGTGATGGGAGTTCATTTTTCTATACAGTTTTTCTGAAAATTCCATTCAGAATCAATCATGAATTTTTCACTTGGTCATAAATTCCACCAGTTGTGACCCAAAAGTGTTTTATATCTATCACATTCACGTCAATGTTTCCTCGTCATTATAATACAGATTATGAAAGCTGCATGCAGTATAATGATATTTTCAAGTTTGAAGTCGATTCTAAGAGGAAATAATCATGTTAAATTATTGGTTGCCAAATAAGCGATCTTTATGAATCAACATTCTACTAGTTGTGTGGTGTAAATCGGACTCAGGAGTGGGGGGCGGGCGCTAGATTTGGACGCTGGCGTCCGACGCTAACTTCACGCAAGTGTAATTTCAAACTTCTCAGCAAAAACAGAAGAGATAATATAAATGTCCCCACACAGCACCAGATATTCATGGAATATTCCCTGTATGTCATAAAACGAACGTATATATTCCAAATATTCATAGAATATTCTTGGAATATAACAGAGAAATGGGAAAGTAAATAATTGGAGTAAACGTTTCTCATTGGTCAATTGAAGTGTAGCGCGCGACAGTCGAATAAGCTCTGTGAAAGCGGCTGTCCCTTAATGCTTGGTACCTTTGCGTTAAATTCGCCATTTGATTCAACATGGCGGTTGACGTGGCAGGTTCGCGTGTGTAATGCATGCTGTATTGTTGTTATTATCAAAGTATAATTCTCTCACGTTCAGTGTACCATTTATAATTTGGGGTTGTCCAATTTGCAGTACAGCGATTAGTTTGATTTTGGATCTTCAAACAGGAGAGTTGCATATATTCAGTCTTTAAGAAAAGTAAGTAAAATGCAATAGTATCGATAGTAAAGTCATAGTGATTAACCTACTATATATACCCCATTTTAGGCTCGAGGAGAGTTGGTGTGTGGGATTTGTTGGTTTGACTAAGTACATGTTTGAACTAGAGTGATTTCAGTTGTCTATCTTCAATAGAGAAAAGTAAATGAATGACACATTCTTTTGTATCATTTGTTTTCATAATTTTTATCACTCGTTTTCAAGATAGTATCAATTTGCCCAAAAGGAAACAGAGTGGTACCTGGTACAGGCAGGTGCGCCAAGGAACTGAAAACGTAATGAGTACTTTTCAACAAGACAATGCATGTTGCTCTCCAAGTCATAAAATGTTGTAAATGTTCATGAGTAACCTATGCGAAAAATATCTATTTGATTTTTATTCCAGTTTTATTGTGCCACTTTAAAATAGTGATAATGAACATTAATGTACATTTTGTTCCAGGTATTACTATTGAAACACTGGCTGATGCATTGTTGGACAAATATAAGGAAAACTATTCTGGTGAGCAAAGTTTGGATAACTTTAGGTAAGTGAAATTCATTGAAGAACCCATCATACACCACTCATTTTAAATACTTCATTTGTGGGTTTATTTTTTGAAGTGAGAAACCTAACCTAACCTAAATCTTGATGTAATACATTTTTTCTTTTTCAATGAAATGATATATTTATTATTTTTTAATTAGTGCTGATGAACTCACAGAGTTGTTATTTTAGTATATTTTTTAGTATACATTTGTTTGAGAGTAGGAACATCCTAATTTGAATACATTTCTAATATTCGTAATATGACAGTATTCAGGAATATTTTATTCAGTGAATAAATATTTTGAATTAGATTTTTTATCTTTAATATTGGTTGAAACGTCAAATATTTCAGCGTATATTGTTTTTGAAATATATTTGTTTATGAATATCATGTGTTTTATTACTTGTGTGAATCTTGCATCAAAATGCAATATATACATGCCTAATACCGTTAACTCGTCACATTCTTGGAATATTCCAAATATCCCTAGAATATTCATATTCGTAATATGACAGTATTCAGGAATATTTTATTCAGTGAATAAATATTTTGAATTAGATTTTTTATCTTTAATATTGGTTGAAACGTCAAATATTTCAGCGTATATTGTTTTTGAAATATATTTGTTTATGAATATTATGTGTTTTATTACTTGTGTGAATCTTGCATCAAAATGCAATATATACATGCCTAATACCGTTAACTCGTCACATTCTTGGAATATTCCAAATATTCCTAGAATATTCATAAATATATTTAAAGAATATTCTATGTTGTTTCCCTATTGTATATTCCTACAATAAACTAAGAATATCCTGAATATTTTATGAATATTCCTCGGGTTCTATTCCTGGAATATTCTTAATAGAATATACCTTACATATTCTAAGAATATTATAAGATATTCCAAGAATATTCCCAAGGAATATTCTTAAAATATATCAAAGGTTCGCCAGGAGCACTTCCAGGGAATATTCTACAGAAGATATATATATATATATATATATATATATATATATATATATATATATATATATATATATATATATATATCCATGGCATATTCATAGCATAATACAATATCCTTAAATGTATATTCATGAAATATACCTGGAATATCTATTGCTATGTGGGTCATATTCAAAAGCAGAACATTTCAATAGAACTTGAATAGTTGGCTACAATAAAAGCTGTGTAGGAGATGAGATCACTAAATGTTGATGAATGTTTTGTTAGGCTAGGAAACTACATACTGATGAAAAGTTGGAATATGAAAAAATGCTGTGTCAATGATGATTTTGTCAAGTGAATTCATTTATGAGGGCATAAACACTGTCCTGTTTTAGAAATGAAAGACTGATCAGAAATAATATCCTGCAAAATAATATTTGAACATACAACTTTCATAGCCAGGGAGGGAGGGAGCCAATTATTACAAACGATTGCTAAACCACCATCACAGCTTTCTTTAAATTCCACAACAATAAACACGGCTTCCGATCAAAAAAGCTGTTGAAATTATCATTAGAGTAAGTGAAATAAGACGAATAACACAATATACTTCACCTGTAGATGAAAAATACAAAACAAGAAATAACACTTATTGAAAACAAAACGACAATCGCACAATTTCAGACCATCGTGGTTATGGCCAGTGACGAGCATGGGGCATGGGTGGCGTAGCCATCGGCAACGCAAAACTCTATAAAAATCCCGACCAATCACAACGATTCTGTGTCTGGTCTGATTTTGTGTTCTGGTCGTGGTGGTAAATTCAAGGGAAGTTGGAAATATGATGGAAATATCAGGGCCTAAAAATTAAGATGTAGAGGTCAAGGGGCTAACTCCTAAGTACGCATCGTGCAGTTTTGAACATCGAGAATATAACGACAAAATTAAAAATCTAGATTAATACGTTCCTGTACCCTACCGGGATAACGCAATCATTGTGGCATTTATGATTTGAATGTTACCGCCATGTCTTACTATTATAATCTCAAAGGCAAGAATTCAAAAGCCAATTAGAATGATTTTGGCCTAGGCGGTAAATTCGAATCGCAAATGTTGGCGGTTATAACTGTAATCATTATAAGAATATGGTAAAAATACCTTGCATTTCGCCGATCGAATTATATCTGATTGGATGATTAGAATTATACACATATTTTTTTCAAGATCAAAATAATCACACACATTATATCCACAGGAATCGTTTTCCAACGCAAAATTTATTTTCAGTTTCCCAATTTATTTTGTATATGCTCCCAAGTGACGTCCATTGATGACATCCATCGATACTTATGTCAGTATGAGGTATATAAATAACGTCATGATGACGTCGTTTGAACTGACGTCATTTATTCATGATGATCAAAATCACGTCATTTTTTGGTACCATGACGTATCTGACTCAAATATCACCAAAAACTAACGTCATTATGACGTATACTGGCTACCTGAGTTAACGAATTCATACACTTCATGTTTTGTTTTAAGGAAGTAGACAAAGCTCATCCTACTGTAATCCTCTTCCAGCGGTAAAAAATATCTTAACAAAATGGTAGAGGCTTTCGCGGCCAAGGTTTTTATTTTTTTTTATTGACGTTTTGCTGGCGTATGTGACTAACTCCTTCAGAGGTTTATACATCCTGAGTTTATCTCCGACGACGGGATATGAAAGCTGCGTAAAGCGTATTCATGTTGACTCAGGTGAATTGCGAAAAGCGTGTTCATGTTGACTCAGGTAGTCTGGTGTGATGATACCTGTACCTGGATTAGGTAAATTGTCAATAATATTTGTCGACCTTTTCCTACCTGCCCAATGCTGTTTGCTATTTTTGAACTTCTTAGAATATGATTCTATATGCGTCAGACAGAATTGGAAAACTCTAGGAAAACTCATTAAAACGGTTTTCAAACCCACCAAGTAGAGCCATGAGAACAAGGCTGAAGGAGCATGAAAGAACCGGCAAACTAGGCCAAACAAGACGGATGTGGCGGAGCAAGCACTCAGTGAAGGAAACCACGAAACTCATTGCCCCCAACCAGGAATACCATAGTCGACTGGTACGGGAGGCAATAGAGATCCACAACAAATGGATAATTTCAAAAAAAAATACGAAGCTGTAAACTTCAACCGAATATGGAATTCCATTCTAAGAAGTTCAAGAATAGCAAACAGCATGACGGCAGGTAGAAACGGGTCGACGAATGTTATTAACAATTTACCTAATCCAGGTACAGGTATTATCACACTAGACTACCTGAGTCAACATAAACTGGATTTATGCAATTTGACTGTTCCAGGTACAGGTATCAGCACACCATACTACTTCGCTTTAGGCAGCCGTAATATCCAGTCATCGTGTTAGTTCGATAAGAAAGTCAAAAGATTGAAACAAAATAACTCTGTTGAGTATCAGCCATTACATGCATTTTATTCACACTTTCTACACAGTTACCAAATTTATATTTTTACATCTTAGATGAGAGTTGACATTGTTACCAGGAGCACCATAGAAATATTTTTTTGAGCTTCAACCAACATTCCCACTAGCTCAAAAAAATATTTGAAAAAAAAATACATGCTTCCAAACTAAACTATTTTAAAGTGTTTTATTTTACCTCAACTATACCCAACTTTTTAACGAATTCATGTATAACAGCACACAAGTTCTTTGTTAAAACATGGCAGGCATGTTGGATGTTTTTAAATATTTGAGTTCAACATGTTCTTATATCAACGTGTTTCGTCCGCTTGTTTAATATGGGATCAGCTGATAATTTTTGAGCCCCATCAGAAGCTATCCTTCTTCAGCGGCCTCTGATACTGCCGTGTAATCCAATTCCGTGCTCGAGAGAGCAACTGTTTTTTGTTTGAAAGTCAAAAACAGAAACCAGTGTATGATTTCCCATCATCCCATCAGTCGGCATCATCAAAACCTTTAAGAAATACATCATTTTTACGAAAACGTAATCGATAATTCTTGATTTGTTTTAAGTATCGTTAAATTTACTTGGCATGCTTCTAACGAGTTTCTGTGTGACAATTATTAAATTGACTTGAACAACTCACTGCAAAAGAAATACAGATAGGTACATATGGCTTCCGATCAGTTGCTGATAGATAACCTTATCTGTACTTTCACTATTACTAGTTTTCTCCAAGTTTAAACCTATCTCCATAGGAGTAGTAACTGTTTTTGACTCCAACATGTTAAATCGTTTTAGCAAATGTTCTTGATCAAGATAAATATAAATATTTTCTCTATCTCTAGTTACTCGCATGCTTAAACATTTTTCAATTTCTCCTAAATCTATAATCTTAAAAAATTACCTAATTTCAATTTCAGGTCATCTGACTCAACTTTATCATTGGTAAATATGAAAAAAATCATCTACTTAAATTGAAATAATAGTTCTTAGATTATTTTTCATCTTGGTGTATAAACAGGGTTCCAAATTTAATTTTTTATAGCCTTACTTATTGAGATGATCAACTTTTTCATACCAAGATCGTGATGATTGTTTAAGGCCATAAATAGCCTTAAAACCTCACTTTCAGAATCTTGCATTTCCAAACCTTCAGGTATCATCATAAATACTGTTTCTACTAAATCTCCATTGGGAAAGTGTTACAACGTCGAGATGAAAAATGTTCAAATCTAATTTGACTGAAAAAGCAAATAATAGTCTTAGGGAAGAATGTTTCACTATAGATGGAAAAGTTTCATCAGTCTATGCCTTGTCTTTGTGTGAAACCTGACTCGGTATCTCACACCACTAGCACGATCACTTTTGCACCTAAACACGCACTTACATTTCACAATTGGAAAACCTTCTGAATATCAGTTAACTCCCAAGCTGCATTATCCTGAAATGACTGTAGCTACTCCTGCATAGCTCTCGTCCAACAGTTTCGATTAGGCCTGGACATAGCTTCTTCAACATAAATTGTATCATCATCACCTCCCAGACATAAGTAACAACAAAATCATGAAATGTTTTTGGCTTTGGCACCCTTTGTGACTTCTTAGTTAGATTTTCAGAGATCATCTCATCAGGAATTAAGTCACTTCTGATGTACTTTCACCTGTCGATCAGTAACACTAGAGGTTTCACTGAAGTACTGATCATCATCCTCAGAATCTCCCACTGGATCTGATGATTCTAAATTTTCATCATTAATGGCCGTTCTGATGTAATTGTGTTTTCATTTATGATGACGTCTCGGCTTTTCACAACTTTTTTCACTGGCGCCAGCGAAACGTCAGGAAAAAGTTCCAAAAATTGCCGTCCTTCAAACCCGAAAAATAGTGACATTAAAAAAATATATTGAACCACCAATAGATGGAGATTCCATTAGTCCACACAAATCACTATGTTTTATTTCTAGGAAATTTGTGGCTCTATTGACTTTATGTTTGAAAGACATTCTTCTTCGCTTACCGTCACCTCATACCTGACAAAGTATATTCGGTACATTCTTCATTGCTTTCAAATCCCTGTAGTTAACATGACCTAGGCGACGATGCCAAACATCTGAAGTAACTGAAGCAGATTCTGAGGACAAAGAAATTTGTTTATTTTTTCTTCTATTTTCTGATAATTTAACCTGTACACAATTCCTGAGAGTGAAGCAGATTCTGAGGACAAAGAAATTGGTTTATTTTTTCTTCTATTTTCTGATAATTTAACCTGAACACAATTCCTGAGAGTTTATCTGTTGCTATAAGTTCATTTTGAGCATTGAAAATCTCGCAACCTGTACTGTTGAAGGTGATTTGATTCTCATTTTTGATTAACTGACTCACAGAGAGCAAATTGGTAGTCAAGTTGGGGACAATAAATAACTTCACATTTCCAACTACTTCGACTGGTAATGATTCTCCATTAGCAACTGAGTTGTCTTTTGACTTACTTTCTTCTTTAAAATCACTGATCCACGATGTTTTGCTGTTAAATTTCTTTTGACATACTCTCTTCTTTACAATCACTGATCTACGATTTTTTGCTGCACACTGCAGCCACTGTCTACGTAACATCATCCTTGCTAAATTCTCCACTGAAGAACATTGCACTTAAAGCATTATCTTGGTATTTTTTACCTTTTCTCATCCGTGAAAAAATATCAGATAAAGCGGCTAATAACATTGAAGTAACTCATCCGTCACTTATTGTAAATCCTGTTTTTGGAAGTTTCTATCTTTTTGTTTGCATAGGTTTCCACCGATTCGCAGGAGCCCTATTACCTTGGACACACGATTCAAGTAGTTCAAAGCTATTAAAATATTGTGCTTAATGACTGAATAACACAATTTTATTTCAATTATACAAGGGTACCGGGCCCACAACCTGTTGAATACTGTGTGATTGTTAACACCTAATAAATAAAAACTCTGCTTTCACGAATGACTGAAACAAGGCTCACTTTATTACTTTAACTACAGAACAGAAATTCATGCGTTTCCGGTTTCATCACATATTGTCAAAGTAGTTGTTGTCCGCGGCTTCGTCCACGTAGAATTTGGTTTGTCACATCAAGTTTCGTGACAGACCATTTTTAACAAATAGCTACAATACCTTTTTATCAACTCAAAACTTCAGGTTTCTAACTTTAAAACTGACTTATTTTTCCCCCTTGAGAGTGGGAATCCCTGATTCCCTTTCTTTATGCTTATTTACGCTATACAAAAAAAACTACCTGCATATTTCAAGATTGTAGGTTCAGTAGCTTCAGCTGTACGTTTATATAAGAGCGAGCAACAGCTGGTAATTTATATTTTTACTTTAAAAATACAGTAACTAAAAAAATATGCCAACTGCACTAAGTCGGAATGTCGCTTAGATTACCCCTCTACTCCAGCGCATCGTCCTCTGTCGTCTTACAGTAGATGCGAAGGGTAATGGCTTACTGCGTTGCGTCAAGATAATCTTTTCGTGTTAACTTTTGAACGATTCGTCCAAATTACTTAGTATAAAAGACAAAGTTTATTTACATTAAATACTTGAAACGTCAATTGTATACATTTTTATAAGAATTAGACATATATTCCAAAACGTGTGTTGTAAAAAAGTATCCAATTCAATTGTATTCATGACTCAGTATTTTGCATATAGTGGCTACCACATAAGATGTAGGTATACGCTATCGCGGACTTTTATTTAGAACTATTTAAGATAAACAATCTTACAGTAAATCACTTGCATGTAACTTTAACGGTATAGGCAGGCACGCCGAGATAGCTCTCAGGGAGCAATAACTTTTTCAACTCACTTAATACTTATCGTTATATTATGAATAAAATTACACAAAACATTTGCAAATTGTAGCCTGAATGTTATTCTGATGCATAAGCTGTATTTATTAAAGTTTCATCTAAATCCGTTCAGTCAGGCGTAAAAGAGGCACAAATATACATACATATACACAAACAAACGTACATACATACACACATGCGCGCGCACACATTCTTGCACGCACACACTCACGCGAGCCGGCACGCACATACACTCAGGGAGTAATAATTTTTCTGACTTACTTAATACTTATCGTTATATTATAACCAAAAGTACACAAATCTTTCTAAATTGTAGCCTATATGTTATTCTGATGTATGAGCTGTATTTATGTATGTATGTTCAGTCGTGAAAGAACTACAAACATACATATATACATAAAAGTTATAGCGCCCTCTTGGTGGCAAGTGATGCCACACTATTGGCTTTTTTCATCAGGAGGTACTAAAAATAGTTTCTTTTTTCAAAAATTTTGCCCGAATTTCATATCTTGATCTGGCCAAATGTTAGGACGGGGGGACTAGTTACATCCGTACTTTATCATTTTAAGTTATTATTTTTATGGATATTTTTTAAAGTATAAATGAATCAAAATATCATTCTCAGTATCAAACAGTTTCTCTAGTGGCCGTAAATGCATTAATGAATAACGGGGAATACGGGAAAACAGGGTTTTTATATTATCTAATTGTTGGATAACATACAACAAAAACCACGTATTGTTAGTTTAATTACAAAAAACATATACAAAGTAGTATTAGTAACATTAAAATTGTAAACGGTAACCAAGTTTTCACAAATGCTAAAAATGAGACAAATTTGCCATACACGATCATAGAAAATGCTAATTTCACCATATTCCAATTTGAAGAGCCATTATACTTCATTAAATTCAGTGCAGTTGCAACATGCGAATGACAATTATCGCAAATCAGATTGTGCATCCGCCCCTTGTATATTTCGGAAGCTTCTGTTACCGCTGCATCCCAGCCACTGTAAAATTGGAAACAAACGTTATTATATAACTTGAATGAAAAAAACACGAAAAAGTTCATCAGTTACCATATAATTTCAAAAAACGAATGGGTGACTTTGTTAACAATAAAAGCTAGTGCGTAATATTAACCACTGAAGAGTCCAAATAGTAAGTAACTTGTCGTATTCATAATTTGCCTATAAATTGCAATATAAAAAAATATTTTTTTTTATTATCTTTTAGTAGTCGACGTTTCAGACAACAATCTTTTTCCATATGTATTCATGTATATACATTATCGCATATGACATCTGGACGAATATAAAAAAAATAAGCTATTTACAATGAAGGCAAGAGTTTTCAAATGAATTTTGGGTTTTAAAAACGGAAAGAGATTGTTTTCTGAAACGCCGAACACTGAAGAAGGTATAGAAATTCAATTTTATTCAATCGATTATTCAATTTGTAGGCAAAATTCATCAATATGACAAGTTACTGACTAATTGGACAGTTCAGTAATTTATATTGTGAAAAAAACGTGAAAGAAATGAAACACTTGTTGCCCTTGAGCATTCAGTATAAAACTAACTTCTTTATTTTAAACATCAAGTTTCTTAATGTCATAGAACATTACAGATATCACAGAATATAAATATAATTTAATTTTTTGCAGGCTTTCGTCACCCCCACTCAAAAAATGCAATATTATCTACACAAACCCAATTTGTACAAAAAAATGTGAGCCGTCAGGGAACGCCTGGCAGATGTGAAACATCAATAAAAATATTTGGTGACCCCAGTGATGACTGTTGAGTACTGAAATATGTAATCAAAATATACATAAAAAAATTTAATGTGACTTTAATATATTAGTGAACTCAAGAATCTTACCTAGTTATGGCCAATATATTACTGAAGGCTTTGCAGGAGGCTCCCCAATTTCATTTTCTGAATTATCACTGTCACTTTCTGAATTATCACTTTCAGACATTTTATTTTTAACTGTATACACTATACGTATCCGAGCACAGTATGGCGATGAGGACGCATATACTCCGAACCAGTGGGAAGATAATCGCACAGTTGCTTGCGCATGACTACCTGTCGCCACTGCATGCATCGCCGTGCCAGAAATCGGTTTAACGTGAGATTATAGATGTTTCACATCGAAAATTTATGCTTTTCACAGCCTTCGTGAGAATATCAGCAGACACTTCATCTGGGCGTAAATGATCTAATTTGGTTAGTTTGTTAGAAATTTCTTATCTAGTAAAATGGTAAAGAATATCAACATGATTAAAAAAAATATTGGACCAGAAAAATTATTGGATCACTGAACTAGCTTACTGAGTATCAATATGCTTGGACCTCTTATGATACATTAGTTGCTGCTCGCGTCTTTCCCCGCGTAGAATTTGGTTTGTCACATTAATTTTCGTGACAGACCATTTTAAACAAATAGTTACAATATTTCTTTACCAACGCAAAACTTCAGGTTTCCAACTTCAAAGCTTTGATCCCCTATTTTCCCCCTTGGGGTGGAGATTCCTTATTGATGCTTATTTACGCTATATAAAGAACCTACCTGCATATTTCAAGATTCTAGATTCAGTAGCTTCGGATGTACGTTAATATAAGAATAGGCGGCACCTAGTAATTTATATTTTTACTTTACTCAGCCAACTGCGCTGAGTAATAAATGGCTTCGAGAAACGAATTATGTTAACTATAAAGAAATCCGCAAAACTAACACAACCGTCAACGACGTCCGCCCTCACGCGTCTGCCGGCGTTCTCGGCGATGACGCTTCATTGCTTAGACCGCCCCTCTACTCCCGCGCATAGCCCCGTCGTCTTACAGTAGACGCGACGCGTAATGGTTCATGCGTTGCGTCAAGTTAATCTTATCGTGATAACTTTTAAACGATTCATCCAAGTCACTTAGTGTAAAAGACAAAGTTTATCTATATTGAATAATTGGAAACGACATTTTTATCAATTTTTATAAGAATTTAACAGATATTCTAAAATGTGCATTGTAAAAAAAATATCCAATTTAATTGTGTTTATAGCTCAGTATTTTGCATATAGTGGCTACCACATAATATGTAGATATATGCTATCCCGGACTTTTATTTAGAACTATTTAAGATAAACAATCTTATGGTACATTATATGCATGTAACACCGGTATAGGTAACGACTTATTGATACTTATCGTTATATTATGACCAAAATTACATAAAATCTTTGTAAATTGTAACCTATATGTTATTCTGATGTATAAGCTGTATTTCACGCCTAAACGACTGAATCCATTCAGTCATTTAGGCGTGAAAGAGCCACAAACATACATATGTACATACATCAATCTTCACAAACTTTCACATTTATAGATAGATTTGATAACAGACACAATGCACTTTGTCATTGAAAACTTTGATACAATTGGATTTGTATAAATTCATGCATCAAGTTTTTCAAATATAGCTTCCTCAGTTGTAGCCATATATTCGGCTTCCATACTGGATAAAGCGACCGTTTATGCTTCATACTTTCGTCAGAAATAACTTTCTTAAGAAGTAACAGAACCATTCAATCTAAAAACAAATCCGGTATAAGATCACCTGTCAATAAAATTACTAGTCCAATCAGCATATAGAAAGCCTTGAAGCTGAGGATCTGTATTTTCTTTTGAAAAACGTTGATTTTATTAATTTTTGTACTTTTCAAGTATCTAAAAATTATCTTAGCATACCTCCAGTGTGTACTAGTAAACAGTTATTGAACTGACTTGAGTAACTGACACAAGTTGTAATTTTCAACAATAATAGACGTGATATTCAGATCGTATCCCGTGGAGTGCCATTGGAATCAGTTCTTGGTATACTTTTATTCATAATATTTCTAAGCGATATCACTTGAACAAAAACAAATACTGAACTTCAAATAGTATATGCAGATCCTACTACTGTCTGTATTAAAGACGCAACGTGGCAAGAATCTATAGTGGTTGCTAAAATAAAGGCCAGCTACTTCATGATTACTGTCCAAATTATGATTTAATTTAAATTTTTTAGCAGGAAAACAGTTTTTGAAGGAAATCATGATTGTGTTGAAAAAGGATAGAAATTTATTTTTGAAATATGTGACAGAGTTCATTTCTTGCCATTGTTCCTTACTTATTGTATTCACGAAGAAGTCTAAGTTATTATCATTTATAATATGTTTAACAATAGCACTATTAAGGTCGATTCATACATAGCAGTGACGTGACTGGCACGTGTTTTTAAACACGTAAACTAACAGTGATTTCTATCCATATCGATCAGTGTTTCATCAGTTCTGTGGCAGTTTAGCTAACTATTTAAAATGGAAATATTCTCCGATAAAGAACTTTTGCTGATTGCTATGGTTTTGGATGAAGAACAAGTAGAAAGACGTCACTGGGCTCATCCAGCATGTAAAAAGAGAAGTACCGAAGGAGAATTTATTACATTGTACAAGGAACTGGTAGACGACGCAGCAAAGTTTTTTGAGAGAAAAGCTATCACAGCAAGGGGAAGACTCGCTGTTTGTTTGAGGTGAGTGTTTATTTTCAATCTGGTGTACCTATATAGGGTGGTTCAGTTCAAAATGAATTGATCTTAATACGTGATAGAGAATTTTAAAATAAATGGACTTTCATAAAAAAATTTGCTCAAAAATGTTTCATAAGAAAGTTAGAAGGCGCCAAAGTTAAGAAAAATAATTACTTTTTTTACCCTAACTTTTACATCATCTGATCAATCTTAATCAAATTTGGCACACAGGTTATAATTAAGATTAAGTTAAAATTAAGTTGAACTGAACGACCCTGTAAAAAATAAAATAATCATGGCTCATAGGGTTGGATAATAATTAGTAATTTTATAATAAATAACTAAGGAAGGGTCTGGAAATACTCCCTCAAAGTTAAGTTTGGTGCTGGCTTCTCCACTTTGAATATACCAGCAAAATCTAACATACCCAATACAAATATCCAAGTTCCATATTTCATTGTAGGTGACGAAGCATTTCCTATGGAAACGTACCTAATGCAACCATATCCAGGAGATAATCTAGATGTTCGAAAGCGTAACTTCAATTATCGTTTGTGTCGCGCCAGGAGGACATCAGAAAACACTTTTGGTATTTTGGTTAAAAAATTTAGGCTTTACAATAGAAGAATTCAGGCCTTTCCAAAATACGCAGATAACATCATTTTAAGCACCTGCTTGCTGCATGATTTCATTAAGAAATACGACTGTAATACATACAATTATGTTACATCACAAGTAGATTTTAGAGGTGGAAATCGCATATTACAGAATTTACATTTGCAAGGAGAAAATGCCACTACACATGCATTTCGCGTACGAGAAACATTCACTGACTTTTATAATTCCAATGCCGGATCTCTCCCCTGGCTACAAAATGTCCCATCAAATTAAAATATATTACAAATAAACCTAACCTACCTTTAGTTCTCAACATTATCATAACCTATTTTTACTAATAAAAATTGTTAAAAAATAAGAGCAAACTAAAACACAAATTATTGTTTGTTCATAGAATGAACATGTGATGAAAATCTGATGAAAAATGTATATTCATAAATTGTACCTATGGAACCCGTGTTCATTCTAAAAGTTTTTTTACTCACCATCCATCTTCATTTCCGCTCCTACTTTACTCCATATATCATTTTTAAAATGAGAGTCCATATATTTTGAGTTGCACATGTCATACAAAACGGGATAACCATGGATCAAATCAATAAGTTTCTCTTCCATGTTTTTTGCAAAAAACACTTTCACTGCCGGCCGTAAAATCCGAAAATATCGTCAGGAACTAATAAAAATTCACGTTTGCTTGCCGGTCACATCACTGTTTGCACTGTCGCGGTCGTGCGTTGGGCAGATGTGAATACGCCCATTCAAAATAATACCATCTCGCCAGTGAAGTCACGTGCCGGTCACGTCACTGCTATGTGTGAATCGACCTTTAGTTATCTGCCAAATTAATTTTTTCAAGGGCAAAACACAAGCACTAAAGGAAAATCTCTAAGGCGCTCTAAGAGCGGTGTCTGTGCGAAAATAGCTATTCACATTGGATTTGAATTGCTGGAGATTAAATCCATTAAAAAAAAAACGTTCTCAGAAAGTTTATTCCACATAAATAGAATGAAAGAGTTCTTGAACAGTGAAGTTCGAGGTGTACTGAGTTGAACCTCAAACCGATGAGCAGCCTCAATCGGTCGCGTATTTCTGATATGTAATGCTCTTGGTGGAATCAAATGTGTCAAGTCACTTGAACACTTTCCGTGAAGGTATCTATACAAGAGAAACAAATCCCCAACCTTTCTTCGGTGTTCCAGATATCAAGGTTGCAAGTGATGTTCGGGTATCCAATCAGGCGGACGGATCTTTTCTGGATGGAATCCAGCAGCTTCAGGATATGCTTAGGGGTAAGATACGTTACACACCTGAAATCTATGAGCTGAAAAATGTGTATTTTTCACTATTAATTTCTCTCTCTGTTCGAGTATTTGTAAATATAACATCCCATAATGAATTTGATATGGTGGTTTTTCTTATATCTTTATCAACTACATTTATTTAAATCAAAAAAAATTATTTACTCTTCTGGTGCAGATGTTTCGATGTAATTTAATAAAGTTAAGATTCATTATCATGAATTTCATATAACAACTCATACAGTGTATCAAAAAATATATCAACTTCACAATTTGGGGATCTATATGTATAGATAAACTAAACATTCAACTCCGATTTCACAAATATACATACACCTCCTCAAAAGAAAGTTATTCTGCAAAATTTAAAAATAAGCGTGTATTCCATCAGAGTTGTGTATTTGAAGTAACCTGCCTCAAATCAGTATTCTGTGATAAATAGGAAATCAATTTTATGTTTCAGTAGAATCACTTCCTGTATATTAAAGTGCATAATATTCATGAGTTTACTATAGTCTTTTTTCGGAACTTCCAAATTGTTTTGTGCCTACTTCAAGCTACAGTGCAATCTTTATGGTACTAATTGGTGGATCTTCTTCTATCAAAGACGGTATGGATTCTTCCAGTTCAGGCGTTTTTGTAGTTGTTGGTCTTCCACCACCTGCTTTTCCATCAAAACTTCCAGTTTCATTTAGTTTTGCATGTAGCATTCTAAATGTTTTAATACATGGAATTAGTCTACTAGAATATCTGACTTCAGCGTTAGTAAAATCATTCATGATAGAATCACTGCTAATTGACAACTCAAAATATTACTGATATGACAAAAAAACTATAACTATTGACTTTTCCATAGTAAATCTATTGAAACCAGTGGCATTACAGATTTATACTCAATTTTCTTACAGAACTTTCCTGAACATCAAGTCACAATTCATTCATTAGCTTGGATTAAAAGAAGTAAAAAAGTTAGTATCAAGTTTGAGATGAATAGGCGAGATGTTTTTTCGATAATAATTAAAAATCAAGTTTTTTACATACGAAGAAAACACAAAAATTCAGAAAGTTGTATTTTCAGTTGCTTGATATAAAAAACCAACAAAAAACAAAACAGCGACGTACCTTTTTCTCAATATTTGTAACTGAGGTGCCCACTGAGTGCGCCACTGGTCCTAATAATTTCTATCTAGTTGGGGCTAAATAAGCGCCTTATTACTTCAACTACAACTGTACCAAATTTCAACAAAATCGGTTTGAGAAATTCATGATATTTCATAAATAACGTTATTTTTTTAACTGCAGTGCCCTGCATCTCGGAAACGAAGTAACTCCGCATAAATAGAATCTTCTTTCTTTCTTAAAACAACCCTAATAAATCGTCCTCTAACTTCGAACCAGTCAGTGCAAGGCAGAAATATTTACCTATTGAAAAAAATGTAATTATTTCTTAGAAAAACTAGATCGAAGTACATATTGTATTCATGTTTATCTATACAGACAAACTCGTGATAAGACTTCATATCATATGAATTGTGCGATGTAATAAATTGATTAATTTGATTCTATTAAAAGGTTATTTTCTTTATTTTAGAACATATGAATAAAAACTTGTTTTTATTTTTTTTCATTATCGAGTTTTTATTCTTTTGTTATATTTCTAAACGATTCCTGGTTTAATCATCTAAAAGAACAATTCGTTCAGGCCAGTCTCAACTCCCTACACTGTAGGTTAATGGAGTGACACCTATCAGAAAGCAACTACTCCCCTGGCTAATACCACGAAGGGCGTTAGATTATATCCGACAGGTTTTAGAGCAGGATTCCTCACTGAAATTATTCCTGCATATGCTGTTGGCGATACAACTGCCGCAATATATTTTCAATTATTTGCCACTCGTCAGTGCAAGGTAGTGCAACATAAAGTCGATAATTTCCTATAACTGAAAATCGAATTCCTTCAGAGTATTCCTCAATCTAGCCTGAAGTGGACAACAAACAACATGTTTGTCAGTCTCAACTCCCTACACTGTAGGTTAATGGACTGACACCTAACAGAAAACAACTACTACTGGCCTGAAAGAATTGTTCATACAGATGATTTTGATATATAGCCAGTCTTCAAGTATGCCCACTGACTATATGTGAAAAGTTTTCTTTCCTTATACGAGGAACTGGGCAAATTTCGGATATTCGATTGGTTGCCTCGTTCACAGGCAGATGGGGCGACGACAAACCTGTTGTTTGTTGTCCGCTTCAGCTTAGTTCGAGGAATGATATTCTGAAGGAATTCGATTTTCAATTAATTATCGGAAATCATCAACTCTATGTTGATGATAGACATTACCTTGCACTTACGAGTGGCCAAACAGCCCGAAACCGGTCTAAAATTGTGTTCCAATAATTGAAAATCTATTGCAGCAGTTGTATCGCCAATAGCATATACAGGAGTAACTTCAGTGAAGAATACTGCACTGACACCTGTCGAATATAATCCAACGCCCTTCGTGTCATTAGCCGTGGCGTGTTGGCTGTCCTTGTTCATTTTTCACTGCCTGAACCACTGCGACTGCTGCTTTTGCGAATACATTGGCTTGGGATATGGAGGTTGAGCAAAGCTGCCATCGGATGCCTGCTTTCCGGTAGCCCCGCTGGATACGGGTATGACAGAATCACTTGTGGTTCTGTTGTTCTGTTATTTTCCGAACGATGGCTTAATCCTAAGGTGTGTGTATCCGTGCAGAAAGGATGAATGACACTGAGCCTATAAGCTGTCACTAACGGTACCTTCGAGATACTAGGTGATTGACCTTCTTTCTCTAGCTACTCGTGGGGCTTTTATGGACAGAGTAAATTTAATTTTTTTTTCTGACGATGAGTCTATACAGAGGAGATGGATGTCGAGCTTAAGACTTCAACTGACCTCCCTGTAACTTCAGATCAGGAGCGAGAGCTTCTCACCTCTCCAACTTCTGATCCAATAACTGAACCTAAAAAAGTTTTGGTGGTGCAGCCAGGAATCGACTGAGTCGGTTCCTCAAGAGCAGAGTATCTTATGAAACCGCCTTGCAGCAAATTCTTGAGCGGCGTAGGCAGAATCTGTCTCCGGTGGAGGAACAAACCCCCCCATGAGCAGTTTAGTAAACTTTTGCGCTCAAATGATGACTCACCGAAACCAGAGGCGAGAAAACCCTGCACGGCTGAATCTAAGGCATCGTCAGGTCTAGCTGACGTGCAAAAACACCCTCATATGGGAAGGTTGTCGTGGATATCAAGGTGGGAATCTCGCACCTTGATTATCCGACTACCTCATTAACGGCCAATTAGTTGGAATCTCTTCAGGGGGCTATTTTATTCGCTGTATAGCTGATGGGCCACAGGTACAATTCCAGAGCTGCGTTTTTCGGCCTGGATGGTTATAGGTCATCTGTGACGATCAGGTTAGCGCCGACTGGCTTGCGGGTGTAGTTAATACCCTGCAACCGTGGTAGGGCGCTTCTCTGAAATGCGTCACAGGGGACCTACGTCCGAAGCCACACATCTGTGTTGCTTACCTACCTGACGGAGGGAGTCACATACTGACCTCAGACCAGGTCCTCACAAGATTGAGGAAAATGAACCATGGTCTATCAACTATTCAACCGAGTCACTATAGTGTACCCGTTAGAGTAAATAAAGCGGGGTCGAGTGGAAATCCATCTATGGGGGAGAAGTTCAATCAAACCTCTACCCAAACATAGGGATAAACCAGCGGCTCACACCCATCCCAAGGATGAGAAAAAGTTAATTCTCAGGAAACGAAGACGGATAACGCCTCATCGAGAAAACCAGGGAAAAAGGGTGGACTTGGCTCTTCGAAACCGAAGACGAGAATCGTCTCGTCAAATGGATCCAAAAAACCACCAAGCAACTCAAAGACGGCAGGTATCCAGACCTCATCGTCTGAGCCTATTCATCCCTCGATCCTGGGAACGGAGGGTGGAAGTGTCTTTGAGGATCCTCACTCTCCTCCCTCCTAGAGTCGAGGAGTTTCAAGTTTGCGGCAACACTTCGTTAACTTTAAGTGTTTGCAGGCAAACTTACAACATACCAACGCCGCTTCATACGTCCTTGGTAAAAACTTCAAGGACGAATTGATCGACCTTGCTTTCCTGCAAGAACCATGGACAGGAAATACAGGCCGAGTAACCGGACTGAGCTATATTCCAGGTAATAGCGTGCTCTGGGGTGAAACCCAGAGTATGTTTGGTCATCAGAAACGGTATTTATTACTTTTTGCTTACATTCTGCACCCAAGTCGTGGTAGCCATCCAAATTTCTCTATCGGGCAAGAAGGGTAAGACGAATATTATGGCCTGCTCCGCCTACTTTCCGGGAGATTTGGATACCGTACCTCTCCTAAGTGTTAGACGACTTATCGACTATAGCAAAACAAACAAACTTAAAATTGTAATGGGATGTGACGCCAATTCACACCATACAGCGTGGGGCAGCACAAATATAAACCATAGAGGGCTGTAATTGATGAGGGCTCGGAACCAACTTTTGTCACTAGTAATAGGCAATAGGTATTCACTGAACCCTCTTTTCAATATTGAAACAGGTCTGAGACCAGTAGTGAGTAGATGAACAATGTATGTTCTGGCTCAAACGGGAGTGGGGAAAGGAAATGTGTGACGTAATCGATGCAGGATGGAATGAGTATCGGAGAGATTCAAGCGTGGGCCCCCTTACCCCTCGGCTCTCTTAGTACTCCGCATCACAGATCGGCCCCTCTTGGGACTCCGCATCACCCCTCGGGCCCCCCTTGACACGTGATTCTAATGAAAAAACGTTTATGGTTATAAAAATCGAACCCGAGTCGTCCGCGTGGTAGACATTGTCCTTAGCCTCGACACCAATGTGAGATATTGAAAGTAACTGCGAATGATGGGTATTTATAGGGTTTGTTTCGTCGGGACCGAAATTGACTCATTCATTATAATTGACAGCATTTTTTTTTTCGTAGAATGTAATCATAATAATCATGTTGAAGTCAGAAAAATATACTTAGATTTGGGAAAGAATTGATATTTCATCGCGATCGCGCGCGATCACGATAATATTGAATGTGTGCTGGTCATACAATCGGGATAATATTGAAAAAATGGATAATGAGTGTTGGTCAAAAATCACCTATAGAGCATCAAACATGTCTACAAAGCGTTGAAACGTTGTTTTTTTTTCAATTTCCAAAGCCTTGTATACAACGGATTCGAAATGATAAACAATAAATATTACCATCTAAGGTACATCGCAACAAACATCATCCAGAGGGCGCAACGAGTGAATTCAATGGTAAACTTCGTTACACACTACCGACACATACTTAACGTGAGTAGATAAAAGCGTTCCGCAACTGAGTTTTGTCTTTCTGTTACAGAATTTTGAAAATTTTTTTGGGGTCTCACGTTCTGCTTCGATAAGGTTGTTGGGGGTTGAAATGGACACCAATATGTCTTGGAACAATCATGTCGCTGGAATTAACGAAATTGCACGCATCATTCGATACCTAACAAAGCCTACCAGAACTTATAGTCACCGTAACATATCCGTTGGTATCTTCTGACCATTTCAGTCTTGAGTGAATGAATTACGTCAAATGCGACGATCCGACTATTATTAACGAAGATACGGTTCAGTGTTCTTTTGGTTGCCTCTTTGTTTTTTCTTTGTTGATAAATTCAACATATCTCTTTTCATTTGATATGCCGCACGTGATGATGCGACTATTATTAACGAAGATACAGGTTAGTGCATTTCTGACATATTGCGCCATCTTTGTTTTTTCTTTGTCGATGAGGTCTGCATTCGTTTTCCTTTCATTTGACGTGCTATACATGACGATCCAAATATTATTAACGAAGAAGCAGGTTAGTGCACTTCTAACATGTTGCGCCATCTTTGTTTTTTCATTGTCGATGAATTCTGCATTCGTTTCCATTTCATTTGATGTACAGCACGCTGATAATAAATTATTATTAACAAAAATACGGCTCAGTATCCTTCTGACTTGTTACGTCGTCTTTTTTTTTCTCTGTCGTTTACATTTAATGTGCTGCACGTTGAGATTCAATTATCATTAACGAATATGTGGCTTAGTGCCTTTCTGACATGTTGCGCCATATTTGCTTATTCTTTGTCGATGAGTTCTGCAATTCTTCTTCTTTCATTTGACATGTTGTACGTGACGATCCGAAGTTTTTTCAATGATTTTCTTTGCAATTCTTCCTATGCTGTTCCACATTAGGCGCTCGATATTATATTTTTTATAGTCTTCAAATGAAATAACTTGAAATGAGTACCCACATCGACCTGTTGCTACTAGTATATCGAAAATAGTTTATGAGGTCCTTTTGGCTTCGTAAAATGATTAGCTATGTTTTTTGACATCTAAAAAATCCATTGATGTCAAAATCATCGGAATCGGACGACCAGAAGTAAAAACCTAAAGTGACCCGTTTTTGACGGATTCGAAACCTTCTCACCCCAAGGAATCCAAAAATACCATATGTTTCAGTATACGAAGATTTTTTAATTTTTTTGTCAACAAATTCTACATTTTGAATCAAACTTCTGCAATTGAATTGCACTCGTAGTTGTTCATAACCCAACTTTTAATTTCAAGTTTGTTCAATTATTTTCTTTGAATAAATTGATGGATGTAGCCGTTACTACGTAGTAGGAAATCATACTGAAGAAAATAGTAATGAAACTTTCTGTTTTTTACCACTTTCATTTGTAACTAACGTTACTGCAGTTTAGTCCTATACGGACATTTTCAAACTTACACAGTGAACTCAGTTTATTGTATACGTTTGTCAGTCCAGTCTACAGTGTAGGAAGATGAGAGTGGCCTGACCGAATCGTTCCTTTAGATGATTTGATTTACAGCCAGCCTTCAAGTATGCCCACTGACTATATGTGAAAAGATCCCTAGTCTGTTAAAACTCTTTGAAATTAGTCCGGCGGCCATCTTGTATTCCACCATTATTCCCGTTAAAACTTTTCAGTTGACATCCATATTATTGAGATTGCATGAAAAACAGAGCCCATCATTTTTGGGAGTTCGGCTATATTGAATTTAGGGTGACGACATGTTATTTTTCAGTTAATCAAACCCTCTCGATACGTATCATATGAGTGCATCTTCACCATCACGAGCGGTCCGCCTTTTGGTTTCGTTATGATAACTTAAAAATATTGACCCCGGCGTCAAGTCACAAAACCCTTCAAGCGTGTCACTACCTGAGAAGTAGGCAGATTTTGACCTCAGTTTTGTCATACTTTCTTGAAAATGGCTCAAAAAATACATAGTTGAGAACAAAGTTCTTGAAATTATTTGGGATAGCAGCAAAAGCCCAAGTGTACTTTGATAACATTAAATTTCCAATATTTTGACAATGAATATTGTCGTGATCAGGTAGCTATGAGATGATGTTTTGGAATAAAATTTCGTAATTTTTTTCCTATCCCTAACTTGAAAACAAATAAACTGAATTTAACAATATCTTTGAAAATTTGTGTGAAAGCTTGGGTGTGATTTCAGTAATAATTGAAATGAAAATTGTAGTGAATAAAAATGAATTTCAACATATCAATACAATTTTCAATTCGTTACCTATTATTACTGGATTCATACCCAAGCTTTCACGAATTTTCAAGAATATTGATAATATCATGTAATGCACAATATATAGTTCAGACTGCTAAATTATTGAAGTATCGCATATCTTCATATGAAAGTAACTGTACACTACAATGTGAGAGATGTAAACTCAGTGAACATGCCTACAGGGAAATTTATGCACTTTAATTCTGCCAACATTCCTGCCAAAGAAAAAATGTTTCGAATGCCAATAAAAAAATTCCTTGATAAGAAAACTGCTCCAGCTCCAGTACTTGGAGCTAACCAAAGCCTGTGAGGAGACTTGGGGGTAAGGGAGAACCGAAACGTCGACAAATATATATATATATATATATATATATATATATATATATATATATATATATATATATATATAAATAGTATAATGCAATAAGACAAATAAATAATAATATGTACAAATAATAAAATAATGTATATTAAAATTGATGTTATCGAGAAAATAATTTTATCGGTGACTCGTTGCTGTCGATCGACTGAAACTACATTTTTATCAGACTTTGCTCCGATCGACTTTCCACACGAGTACTTTTATTCATAAAATTGTCCAAGTAACCTTAATATATTGAAAAATATTGAAAAATATCTGTCATTTCAAAGTTTTGGGGTGTGGACCATCGGGGGTAGTCCGTTCCTGACTTTGTAGCAAAACAACTGACTCCTGCATGAAAGCTCATCGAAGGAATTCATTTGTTTAGTCAATTACCAAAATTTGGATGATTTTGAATATTCACTTGAAAAGTTATCAAAGAAAAACATTTTTCATTTTGTAACTTCGAGGGCCCGTTACTTGGTAACGAAGAATTTTAGGAAAAAAAGTTATATGAAGTACTGGTGATATTTTGACCCCATCTATACATTCCCGAGAGGAAAAGAGGAAGTCCAGGGAATATATATATATAAATATATATATATATATATATATATATATATATATATATATAATATATATATATATATATATATAAAAATATAGATATAGTACTTTTTGATCATTCCCATATTGATCAAGAGATGATTTAAGAGCCACCGGTAGACAGCTGTTTCAGCCTATTGGGCATCGTCAGTACCGGGCAGGCGGTCCTCGATTGAAGACCAAATGAGAAAAACCAAGAAAGTATTTGATAAAAATATAGTCTAAGAGCCATTGAGCGGCTACCTGCATGTATTTGACCAGACTTAGGTTTTTGTACATTGAGGCCCCTATATCTACCGTACATGATATGGGACCTCACTAAGCCCAAAGTGGTGGTTGCGGTGAGTGCGCAGGTAGGACAGGTATCAATTTTTTAGTAATTTTAAATGCATTTGATGACGTTTGCCGTTTTGATATTTTGAAATATATTATTATTGTGAACGGAAAATAATAATGGCTGAACATTACCTCGCGTTCAACATTGTGGCAGACATATTTGAAAATGTTAAAAATAAATATTTTTGAAAGTAATTGACGAGATCTACCATTGATACATTTCACTAATTATAGTTTCAAAAACCCACATTAATTAGGGCAGAAGTTTTCAGTGCGTACAAGCATCAGCAAATAACAAAATCTGAGATACTACCCGGCCAGATGTCTATGTATTACGATAACTGTTTTACATCAAAATAATGTATTTATGATTTACTTAATCACTCCAAAGTATTACTATTTTACTCATTCTAGCCTATAACATTTTTTCTGATATTTACTACCTGTTATTTGAATAATATAAGATTTATACCAGAGAGGGCTCTATTATAATCTCAAATCTAACGGTTTCCGTCAGATGTTTTCAATATATTTGTCAACCTTCATATAGATGCCTCGTGTTGCGTGAATTAAAAAAAATTGATAGTGTTGCTTTATTTTATTTTGTTCATTGGATTATTAATTGTTGAATATTTTTGACATTATGTCGAGTGAAATAGATAAAGTGCAGTGTGTTTTTTGTGACACATCAAAAACTGAAAAATTATTAATATTTTCGGAAGAGACTATGGTAAAATGTCGAAATATTTTGGGGTTACGAAAACTTCATAAAGTACAACGATGTAATTTTACCGGAATATATTTTTGATGCCGGCTATCATAGTAGTTGTTATAAGACGTTTACAACTTTAAAAAAACATTTTTTTTGGCAGATGTCAACAAAAAAGTTTCATTACAAAGTACGTCGTCGTCTGCGACTGAACAACCATCAACATCAGTTAATAGTTCAATATAATTGATGATGCAATGGTACAGGATTCCGTTTTGAATGACGTGAACGTTACTGAGATAGATGAAGTTGTAGAAAAAAATATTAACGTCGCAGTAGATCAGCCGTTCGAGGAAAGACAATTGGAAGATTCAAAAGAACCATTAACTGTTCAGAATCCTGAAACTGTGGCTTCAGCAAACCTGAATTTGTGATAAAAAAACAATATAAGTCTAAGAATGAGCCGTTACGTACTTCAAAAAAAAATCAATTTCAAATAAATATCTTATCAAAGTTGGAACCAGATTCTGAAATTCACAATGAAACTTTGATAAAAATACAAAGTGTTGCCTCTGATGAAGTATACCTACTATCATGATTTTTGTCGACAAAAATTTAGAAATCACAAACGGTCACTGGTGAAAAGTCCTTTCCGTACTTCATGGTATATCTCTCGAGAGACACATGAAACCGTTTATATAGAGAAATTTGTAATTTAATTGAGGAGAATGTCATAAAACGGGGACGTTGTTATTTTCTGTCATATTTGCATAAAGAGTATCCCGATATGTTTAAAGAATTGAGTGGAAGCTCCGATAAAGCATCAATATTTGCCGCGCATCATTTACAAGAAAAAATTCACAAGAAATTTAATGATAACATTCAAATTTTGATGTCAAAAAAGAAAAGTTGTTGCTCCTAAGGGCGTTTCAACTACTGATGACTCATTATTTGCGCACCTAAAAGACCAAGATACCTTGCAAGCAGCTGCTGCTATTTTGAGAGAGGAAATTTTAGAAATAACTGAAACAAAATACCTGATTACTTAACTAGTCAACGACTAATTAAAGGTGAATGTTCAACACCACCAATGATTTCAGAGTTTTTTTCGCCAATATTCCTGGTAAGTTGATAAAAATCAATTCTTTATCGAATATGTTCAAATCTATTTATAAATTATTAATATTTCACAATTTACGTTTAATTTTCACAGAATCTGACTCAATTGATGATGAAGATAATTCACACAACGATGAACATTACCCGGATGATGATGAATGAAGAATAATGAATACTTATAAATATGTATGTTACCTTAATATACCTTGATATTTAAAATTTTTCCGTATTTTATCGTCTTTTTTTATTGTCAAACTTTTTAAATATTGTATGAACTACATAAAAAATATTAATTTCAATTAATGCAGTGATTAAGTAAATCATAAATACATTATTTTGATGTAAAACAGTTATCGTAATACATAGACATCTGGCCGGGTAGTATCTCAGATTTTGTTATTTTCTGATGCTTGAACGCACTGAATACTTCTGCCCTAATTAATGTGGGTTTTTGAAACTATAATTAGTGAAATGTATCAATGGCAGATCTCGTCAATTACTTTCAAAAATATTTATTTTTAACATTTTCAAATATGTCTGCCACAACGTTGAACGCGAGGTAATGTTCAGCCATTATTATTTTCCGTTCACAATAATAATATATTTCAAAATATCAAAACGGCAAACGTCGTCAATAGGATTTAGAATTACTAAAAAATTGATACCTGTCCTACCTGCGCACTCACCGCGTCCACCACTTTGGGCTTAGTCAGGTCCCATATCATGTACGGTAGATATAGGGGCCTCAATGTACAAAAACGTAAGTCTGGTCAAATACATGCAGGTAGCCGCTCACTGGCTCTTAGACTAATAGCTGCGGTATATATATATATATATATATATATATATATATATATATATATATATATATATATATATATATATATATATATATATATATATATATATATACCGAAAGCTTGACATATAACAAAGAGTTTTCTTTGTAACAGCCCAGCTATTGACTGCAACCTCACGAATTAAATCGATTTATAGTTAATCCAGTCACTAATTATTCTGTTATATACAGTGTGTCCAAGATAAGGATCCTAAGCATGGGAATCTCAGTACCTGTTGGAGATACAGCTCAGGTTAAATTAGGAAAAAGTTGTGTTCTTTAAAGCTTATTTACATGCCGTTTAGAAACTTGAAGAATTTTCATGGCCTGCTGAGATATTTGGGAAATACGAGAATTTGACAATATCAATTTTATTTTTTTCTGACTTTATTTGAAAAGATATCAAAAAACGAATAACACTTTTTCATTGGCACTTTCAAGGTACTACACGATGGTATTTTTAGTTTTTATATCCGACGTTTCGTTTTCAAAAAACCATCATCAACTTTATTTTTTTAAATAGCCCGAAAAAAACGTACACCCGGTATCTGATTCCATTTTTTATTACGAATTCAACGATGTAACACATGCCATTGTTTTCTTTTCAGTTTAAGGGAAAATTGCATTTTTTCTATTTTTAAAATGTATTTTTAAGTAGGTTAATAATGATTTTTTTAAAGTAATGAAAACAACAAAGAAATTAACGCATTTTTTATTTAATTCAAAGGAGGTGTTCAAACAGGTTTCCGTTATTTTCCAAACATAAATATGAACTTCTAACTGTAGAACTTAAAACATCACGTAACATCTCTGGTGTAATACTGTTAAATGCGACAGTTACACATTCTCGTAACTGCTGTTCAGTTTCAAAAGAATGTTGGTAAACCCGGTTTTTAACAAAACCCCATATGAAGAAGTCCAGAGGAGTTGAGTCAGGGGATCGCGTGGCCAAGACACTTCACTAAAGGTTCCAATCCACCTTCCAGGAAATCGCTGCGAAAGATACTCTCGAACTTGTCTAGAATTATGTGCAGGAGCACCGTCTTGTTGAAACCAACAGTTATTGACCTGTGCCAGAGGTGAATTATCTAAACAGTCTTCTACATAGTTTTGCAATAAATGATGGTATCGTTCGGCGGTCAAAGAATTATAGTAAAAAAACGGACCTAGTATTTTAGTTCCTAAAATTGCACACCACATATTAAACCCAAAACGTTCTTGATGTCTTGATATTTTCTTAACACGCGGATTTTGCTGAGCCCAGTAATGCGTATTGCGGCGGTTGAAGATACCATTATTAGTGACCATACTTTCGTCGGACCATATTATTTTTGAAGGGCAATTATAATCTTCTTCACACGCGCGTGTATACCATTCGCAAAAATTTAGGCGCCATTCGAAATCC
The DNA here is from genome assembly GCF_025532065.1 of Leptinotarsa decemlineata. Classification (NCBI taxonomy): domain Eukaryota; kingdom Metazoa; phylum Arthropoda; class Insecta; order Coleoptera; family Chrysomelidae; genus Leptinotarsa; species Leptinotarsa decemlineata. The sequence continues at coordinate 45,566 of NW_027412567.1, forward strand.
CCTGGTTTAAGTCCTTGGCAAATCCTAAATTTATAGGGGTGATATCTATTTTTACGCAAAATAAATTGAGCTGTGGATTTGGCTACTCCTACATTAATTTCGATTTGCCTAGTTGATATTTCAGGGTTCTCAACAACTGCTTGTAAAACATTATTTTGGGCTTCTTCTGAAGATTCCTTTTTTCGAGATGAAACAGGCTTTTTAAATGAACCATATTCTTTTAAATTTCGAGCCAGCTCTAAGAAAACGGACTAACATCGCTGCTTTCTTTCTGGATATGTATTAAGATACATTGCTGCTGTATTTACAGTATTTTTGTGGCACAAAATGTAGCACGTTAGCATGTCAAACTTTTCTTCATGGCTATAATGCTCACCCGGCATATTCGACGATAATAACACAATATTATCTATTCAACAATAAACAATAATAACGACAACAGTAACAATAACTCTAAAAACAACAACTCGACAAACAGGCTAACAACAACGACAATTACTATTTTATCGTGTAATTAAATAATATTTGACTGGCTCGGTGACAGGTATTTACGTCAAAGCATTTGTTTGCAACGCCTATTTAAAATTTTTTTTTTAAAATAGAAAAAATGTAATTTTCCTTTAAACTAAAAAGAAAACAATGGCATGTGATACATCGTTGAGTTCGTAATAAAAAATGGAATCAGACACAGGGTGTACTTTTGTTTCGGGTCATATAAAAAAATAAAGTTGATGATGGTTTCTTGAAAACGAAACGTCGGATATAAAATCTAAAAATACCATCGTGTAGTACCTTAAAAGTGCCAATGAAAAAGTGTTATTCGTTTTTTGATATCTTTTCAAATAAAGTCAGAAAAAAATAAAATTGATATTGTCAAATTCTCGTTTTTCCCAAATATCTCAGCAGGCCATGAAAATTCTTCAAGTTTCTAAACGGCATGTAAATAAGCTTCAAAGAACACAACTTTTTCCTAATTTAACCTAAGCTGTATCTCCAACAGGTACTGAGATTCCCATGCTTAGGATCCTTATCTTGGACACACTGTATATATCTATATATATATATATATATATATATATATATATATATATATATATATATATATATATATATATATATATATATAAATCGATTCAATTTGTGAGGTTGTCAATAGCTGGGCTGTTACAAAGAAAACTCTTTGTTATATGTCAAGCTTTCGGTATATTTACACAGGATATGTCTTACAGCATTTTGCACGAAAAAATCCAAAAATGTTAACTTTATTATTTCACTGAGGTTGTTTTAGATAAGTATTCAGGTGGAAAGTTTTTCAAAAGCGGGGTCCTTTTTTTCACGTGTGGTGGAGATGTGTCAAAAGCCAAATTGTCAAAAATAATAACTTCCGAAAGTATTCAATTTTCCAAATTTATAGCCTCAGTGCACCGCACTGTACCTAAGGATCGATCTAGTAAAAGTTCATTTATATTATCGGCTTGTTGAACCAGCGTAACATTGTTGAGGGTTAAGTTGTTCTACCTTTTTTTGCAATAAACTTTAGTATTTTCTACTTATGATTATTGTTTTTATATAACTCCTACAATTTGAGTTAACCCCCAATCGCGAGCCATTTGGGCCGCGACAGTATCACTCAGAAAAATCAACCCTAAGGAAGAAGTTCTACTGTATGAAGCAGAATACATGGTGAGAAAATTTAGCGACTGGAGAAATGTACAGTAGAATGGAATAACGGGGTCTCTCAGTCAAAAAATCAAAAATCAAAAACTCTGCTTTACTTTGCCAAGCTTTCGCTTCTAGTGGGAAGCTTCTTCAGGGCAGTAAAAATGAGTAAAAAACAATCAATTGAACATATAAATCGACGGAAAAAGTTAAACATTAATGGAGTTTTTGGTTTGACAAATGTCATACCTTCACATAAATTTATGTTATTCCATTCTACTATGTATATATATATATATATATATATATATATATATATATATATATATATATATATATGATGTGTTGTTTTTCCGGGTGTTCATCCGTTGTGTACTATTCGATAGTCGACGTTTCGCCATCATCTCAGATGGCATTATCAAGACGAGTTACTGCTTCGCTTCGAGAGTTACACCTCTCGAGTTCAAACCTCAAACTTTTTGCTGAACATTTTTCATCTACTGCTGCATCTACACATTTCAGTCAAAATGTTTCACTTCCCTGTAACTTCTCTGTTGATACCGTCAGTCTGTATTTCTTTGATACATCCCCTTTCAGAAAAATGGAAATTCTAGATACTCTTGAAGTAATGGCAAATAAAAACTACGCGGGTATTGATGGTATTGTCAAAAAGTTAATGACCTTATATTCGAGCCACTATTGATCTTGATGGGTCAGTAATTTTTTTTTTGTTTTCAAGTATATTCAAAAGGGCTCTTATATTTCCCTCTATACTTTGTTCTCTCTCTAAACTGAGAAATTTGTTAGTAATAGTAATAACCAACATGGTTATTACTTTTTAATAATAACCTTCAGGAAGAACAAATCAATCAAATCATCTTCATACCATTTAATAAATTTCACTTATACACATCTTGACTTGAACAAACTGGTTGTAACAATTTAATAGGATTGTCAAAGCGAGCCTAGGTTTCCCAATCAATTCATTGGGATGGGTGAAATCATATATGGTCATAAGTGATGTGTCTTAATTTTCTTCCGAATATCACATAACCATGTTTGCTGATAATACCGCAATTACTGTGGACAGCAAAAATGAAGTAGAGTTATCATAAAAAATCTATACAATAGTAGACAAATTCAGTTCTTGGTGTCGAAATCTAATTCAATGAAATCATTTATTAGGAAAGTTTTCAGCAGCGATTTTTATACAATAAATGGTATTCCATCATCCAGTGAAGTTATGTTTTTAGAAACGTCTTTGAATGAATGAGATCATTATTTAATATAGGTTTTCAAGATAGTTGTAGGCCAATTTTTCTAAGAGAGGGCCTTTGACTGCACTTTTTATATTTACCTTTGCCATTAAAATATCAATATATTTGTCACAAATTCGAATATATTCACGAAAGAGATGCCCACCATGGGAACCAACTGAGAATTACTTCCCACTATTTAATGCAATAAACTATTCTAATAACTTGCAGGAAAATCGAATCAGAAAAACTTTTCAATATTGAGGTGAATAAACTACTCATATGGAAGTGTTACAACAGTCTTGAGGAATTTTTGCATGACTCTTTTGAAAGCATTTGGTAGTGGAGTTTTTTCTCGAATTGTGGTGCATTTGTTATATATTAATTTGTGTGTTGTGAAAGAAGTTAGCACATGTCTTCAGTGTACCAAAGTGTCAAATGAATGAATGAATGAATGAATTTCAGTAAATCACAACACTGTTTATTTTTAAGAGTATGAAAATAATCAATAAGAATTTCTTGAATATGCAAGTCGTTATCTGATAAAGCTGTTACAGTATTATTTCGGTTATATTCAAGTGGCTTACAGTGGCATGGATAAGTTATCAGATCATTAACAAAAAATTAAAGTTTTCAAAATGTTGTCCTCTTTCTATTTGCCATTTCCGAGTTCATATTTTCTGGCATCTACATACCCTCATTAATGTGAGTAACCAATTCACACCAAATACGATTTTTGATTTTCAATATGCCCTGTTTTTGGAAATAACATTAATAGCTTTCCAAAATATCAGATGAAGCAATATTGATGAAATAAAATTTATAATTTTCCGGGTAGAGATCTCTGGCATTTGACTTCTATGACACTATTGTCACAATTAGCCCATGTAGAGAAGCACCCAAGAATGGATAATTCAGGTGTGTAATCAAGCCCACTCTCACAAAATTTTGTTGTGATTTTTGAGAGTTCATATTTTAGCCAATTCTTCATTCATTATTCCATGCCTCATTTCTAAGGTATTGTGGGCTTTCATCTAAAATTGTTTCAACTATATTTTCATAAGAATTTTCATGTTTCACTTTGCGGACTACCAAAAAAAAAATCACTCTGTTTGACCTATGTTCTTTTCATAACTCAGATTATCTTTGTGATTGTGTAAAATTCTTATCAACTTTTTGTATGCTTCGACTAATCTAAAAAATCTTTGTTAGTATTTATGTGAGGAAGTACCACTGTTATATTTTGGCTCACATAAACAATATATGAGCCAAATTCAGTACTTCATTATTATATAATTTTTGTTTGTTTTTACTGAAAGCCATATAGTCTCTTAAAAAACGAGCATTAAAATGGGTTGTTGACTGTTTTTTGGTTTTCGACACCACATTTCTTGAGAGTTTTTCTCGTTAGATTGATGAATTGAGAACATTTGAGATTTATTTCTTTTTTGAGTTTACCATTTTTCGTATGTGAGAAATGTTTCTACTAGAGAATTATTTGTAGGTTCAGAATAGGATATCATCAAACAGCTCCAAAGTGGACAAAAAGGCAAATATTTCTGTATCACTTAATTTAAAAATTCGTTTTTGAACATATTGTTTTCAAAAATACCATCTGATGTTTGATTTTCATTTCGAAGTCGAATTTCTAAGAATCTTTTATAAAAATAGCTTGCCCGGAATATAATAGTTAACATAAAGTACCCCTTAGACAGCTATCTGTTTAAAAATCTGTTTTTCCATTAATCAGGTGTCGCCCCCATATGAACGACAACTCTCAGAAGTTGAGAAACTTGTGCGAGCTAAGGACTAACGAGGTCTTACCTTTTAACGTGTGATTCCTAACACGGTGGTAGAATCATCCCAGCTTCAACCAGATAAATTATCTCGAGAAAAATATCTGGTCGAGGCAGGAATCGAATCCACGGTCTTCCGATCGTGACTGGGCGCACTACCACCGCGACCAATTCCGCAACTATCTTTGGGTATATTATTCTTTGGTGGTCTGAACTGCATATAAACCTTGCTGAACATTTTTAAGGATATAAACAGAATTTTTGAAAATTTCATTCAAGTATAAACCACACCATAGATGGCTTTGAAATAAATCATAACACTTTAAGGACAAACAGAATTTTTGAAATGTTTCATTCGAGTATAAACTACCCCTTAGACAGCTCTCAAATCAAACATTCATTGGTGTATTATTTATTCAGTTTATTTGAAGTGTTTAATATGAACTTGGCTGAACATTTTCTGACAAACAGTATTTTTGAAAATTTTCGTTCAAGTATAAACTACCCTTCAGATGGCTCCCAAATGAACCGTCTCTAGGTATATTATTCTATAGTCTATTCAAACTGTCTACTCCGAATAGGATGAGATGATAATCATAAAAAAATCATGATACACTAGATATATTCATTAAGTCAAGACAAATATGATTATCAAAACAAAATGTCAATGCCATGAGCCTAGTGAAACATTTTTCTAAATATAAAGGAAATGTTTGTTCAATCCCCTCAGTCATGAACCCATTTGTCCTTCTTCGACAAAGATCAGCCAAAAGGGTAAGGGAGCTGGGCTCCAACCTGAATGAAATCAAGACAACGTGCAGGTGTTTGTTCAAGCATAAACCATGGCCTAATTTTACCTCAAAATAAACCTCACTGTATTTAATTAAGAAACAAAGCAAAACTGTATGTGATACAATTTCCATTCACATTATATATGTTTTTGCTGCTAGTTAAAAATGGCTACTGGAAAATGACCGCCAACTTCACAACTATCTTATATATGCCTTGGTTTTTTTAGGTTAACTTTGTCTATTGAGTTGTTTGAGAGAAATTTCTGATTGTTCTCATAGTTTAATATGTTGTGTCGTTTTAGAATCTATCTTATTTTATCTGTAACTACTCTGACGTAGTGTAGGATGGCTTTAATTTATTTTGTGATCCCGGTTTTATTGTTTTCCTTCTTTCTTTGGTGGGTTGCTTTCTGAATTTTATGATTTTCAAGTCCATTCTGCTGAAGAGGTTTTTGAAAGTTTCATTTCTCGCTCCTTCATGTCTTCATCTGTCAGGAGTTCAGACCATATTGTGAATTTATGAATTTGTTTATGCCACTATCCATATTAGTTTTTACTTAAGCACTGATAAATACTTTCTATATTATATGTACAGCTTGCCAAATGTAGGAAGAGCTTTCTGAATTCCAATATGGTCCTGCCACCAGATGCGCAAATGATCTTGTTGCGACAGTTTCCAATCTCTTTCATTTAAGTCTCTTCCTAGATTTGAAAAACTGTACTTGATAAAGTATAAATTTCTATACCTGATGGACCCTCTAGCTAAAGTAGGTTCAAGTTGCCAATACTTTGTGGGTCTGCCAAATGCCATGTTGTCTTCGGATACATAATAAGGTCCCGCAAAATCCCTTATGATCCCAGAAGATAGTGCAATACCCATATGGCCAATGACTGGAAATATCCATGTTAATAATGGTATTGGTGTCCATACAATGCAAAAAGGATACTTATCTCTCAATTCGTCTATTGAATAGTCATTCATTTCACTCGACTCCATAAACTTTTTCATTACTGAATTAATGAATCTGAAAAATAAGTTCAAATCTACTAGTCATGCATATAATCTGGATGTTAGTCCAATTCATACTTTTATTAATACATGTTTTAATTTTGAATTGATGGTTTTTACCATAAAGTACTACAACCTATCAGCACTAGCAATCTTTATTCTTTCCATTTCGTGAAAGTTTATTAAAAATTTATGTATGGATACAGTCAGCCACAGACTTTTTAACCTGCGTCTCGGAATTATTCAACTATAAGCACAGCTTACTTACTATGCTGTGCTATAAGTTATAAGATTAGTGATGGGCAAATTCGAATTAAAAATACTCGATAATTCGATTATCATAATAATTCAAGATATCGAATCGATTATCAAGATAATTCAAATTTCTTCTTCTTCTTCTGATTATATAATCGTTGCTACCTTCTCTCACTCTAGGGTTTCTTGACCATTGCTTCCGAAAAACGAATTTAGCCCTCGTTGCTTCCTTAATTAGCACCATAGACGTTTTCTGGCGCTCATGTATTTTCGTTTTCGTATGTGATTCAAATACATTCATTCTGGCGTTGAAACGATTTCGTCACATCAACTATGATTTGAAACGTATTCATGATGATTTAAAACTAGCGTGAGGTTGGTTTTGAAACGGAATTTGACGTTACGTCAGTTGTCAGTTTCTGCTTTATTTTGATCGTTATAATTTGTGAAGTACTGACATTTTTTGTCAGATATGTTGTAAGGATGTACTAAATAATGCTGCAGAATTATAAGTTGTACCTTTGTATCTAGACTAACCTAGTAGGATAATTTACGTGTATTTCCTATTTCCTATTTGACACAAAGTCGAGCGCCATCTAGTCAAAAAACGGTATACCTACCTATAGAATTTAGTAACTGTACAGATACGACCCCTAGGTACTACATTCAAAATTACAAAGTTGAAGTAGGGCTGGACTCCGATAATTTAATGCGAATTGTATTCAAGTGAAAATATAGAAATCCATGTATTTATTGAATCATAAATTACTAATTTTTCAACATATCGAGAGACTTATTGCTAGCAAATATATCTCTATTATAAGGACATAACTGCAAAATGGTAGTTATGAAACCTTGGATATCAAGAATAAAACTCTTTAGAGTATAGTTTGTTGATTTGTTTGTGGAAAAAAAACGCTATTCAATGATTGAAATGCCTGAATTGTCATATCAATTTAATGCTCCGGGGCGACTTGATTGATTCCAGTGGCGCATTTGCTTTTCAGCTGCAGGAAAAACCCCGAAAAATCTGCAGCACCACATCATCTGAAGATCTTATCTGCCAATGTCGTCTCTTTCATAAAATAAATTGTATGTTGTATAAGTTGTCTCCAAGAATAAAATATGTCATTACTAAAATAACAATTAAAATATTTTTTTATAGAAAACTAATAATATAATATTATTTTATATATATATTTTATATTATATATATATATATATATATATATTTGGGAAGCTAAACTGAAATGCCATCGGAAAACGAATCCACATATTTCTAGGGAATGATCAAAGAGTACATCCTTCTTTCAAAATTGAAATTTCCAAATTGAATATTCTCACATAGCACAGCCCTCGATAAAGCTAATAAACATTAGCGAAAGCTCGGGCAGCTAAAAGAGTAAATATTTATTCTAATCAGACCGAATCTCCGAAAAACTACTATTCTATATATACATACGGTCGTTACACTATCAACTATATATATATATATATATATATATATATATATATATATATATATATATATATATAATCTAGAAAGGTTAATGCAGTCAAGCTGCTGGAAAATAATTCCATGAAAATCAAAAAAATAAATAGATAAGTACTTTTTGATGTTGAAATACTATATATATATATATATATATATATATATATATATATATATATATATATATATATATATATATATATATATATATATATATATATATATATATATAAGTACTCTTTGATCATTCCCATATTGATTTCAATTTAAGAGTCACCGGTAGACAGCTGTTTCAGCCTATTGGGCATCGTCAGTACGGGCAGGCGGTCCTCGATTGAAGACAAAATGACGACGAAGTCCATCTTGATTTTGATCAGGTTGAAAATCTCTTCCCGTACCCATTTCGACTGTCTCTCGCCATGAGGACGAGTGGTTCATAACTAAGTGGTGTTGTTTGGTAACGGCATAGAGGTCAATGACATCTATGCCGCTCTGGCCTTGTGTACCCCTTCCTGACTGGGGTATTGATGAACAAACTGTTCATTTTAGCGGACGTCGTGGGGCCTTCACTCAACGAGCGACGGGGCCTTCTGAATCCAGTGGGGTCGTCTATAGTGTAATCTACAGCTTCCCTAACTAATGGGTTATCATGAGTTTCCGCTGACTCGAAAACTCTCTGATTCCTCAACTGAATGGACTGCTGTATGGTTAAGAGCTTCAAATCTCTGCGGATGGATTCATTCCGCACGAACCATGGAGCATTCACCAGCATCCTAATGAGTTTGTTTTGCAATCTCTCCAGAATGGAGAGATTTGTCGGAGCGGTTTGTCCCCAAGCGCCTGAAGCATACATAATGACAGGCTTGAACATCGTATTGTATATTAAAATCTTGTTCTTAAGATTTAGTTTTGACTTTCGGTTTATTAGAGGATAGAGTTTAGCTATCCTCATTTGTACCCTGTCTTTGATGTACTCAATGTGATTTGCCCAGGTCAGTCGGCGGTCTACCCAAAGACCTAGGTATTTGACTCGCGTTTGCCATTCGATCTCCCTGCCTGAGATCGTGATTCTTGTGTCTGGAGAAACGTTGCGCCTTCCCAAATCTATCGCCTGAGTTTTTTCTGGGTTCACCCGAATCTTCCACTGTAGGTACCCAGCGTTCGAGGTCGTCCAATGCGCGTTGCATGTAGACGACCGCCAACCCTCGTCCCATGGAAGAAGCGAGGAGAGCCGTATCATCGGCGTATAGGGAAGTCTTCACGTGATCGAACCTCGGAAGGTCGCTCACGTAAAGGCTGTACAGTAGTGAAGACAGCACAGCTCCTTGAGGCACTCCAGCTTGGATTTCCCTGACCGGAGACAGGGCTCCTTCAACTCGGACCTGAAATGATCTGCCTTTCAGAAAGGACCTAATCCACCGGATCAGGCCCCGAGGCAGGTCGAAATCGAGCATTTTGTGTAGTAAGCCTTCGTGCCATACTCGGTCGAAGGCTTTTGAAATATCCAGGAGGACAAGATGGACTGTCTTCCTGTTATTTAGCTCTGAGATGGAGTTTTCGACCAGTCTCAGGGCCTGCAGCTCGGTGGAGTGTGCCCTCCTGAAACCGAATTGTTCGTCAGGCAGAACATTTCGGTCTTCAACTTCTTCAGTTAGCCTTTGCAGCACAACACGTTTAGCCAGCTTAGCCGCTGAGCAAAGCAGACTAATTGGACGGTGATTCTAGGGAAACAACGGGTTCTGCCCTGTTTCGGAATCATGACAACTACGGCATGCTTCCATCTTCGAGGGAAGTATCTGAGGGCGATTGAGCTGTTTATAATATCCAGCAGATATCTGATGAAGTTCTCCGGGAGCTGCTTCAACAACCTATTGTTGATGAATCAATTCCCGGAGCCTTTTTGGGCTTGGAGGCTCTGATGTACCCCATCAGTTCTTCCTCCGAAGCTGGACGGATCACATCGTCGTCATTTTCCCTGAGGATATGCTGAACTCGTTGTTCCAGCCGGATATCACGATCAATATCATCGTCCGGATCAACGTTAAGTTGGAAAACGTTTTCCATTGTATCTGCAAAGGCCAACGCCTTCTCGGCGGGGGAGTAGCAGACACCGCGCTGTCCGTGAAGAGGGGAGGGAGCAGTTTTCC
>NW_027412568.1:0-47265 GCF_025532065.1 Leptinotarsa decemlineata
AAATATTTTCCAGGTAAACCGTTGTTGAAAATTCTGTTTAGTAGCGATTGTTATTTTTGGAACATACCCTCAATCGCGTTAGCCTTAGCTTTGTCGCAAAACATTGAACCGAAAGATCATTTAATCGTCGAATCGTATAGTTGAAGTAACCTGTATTGTGAATAGTTGATGCTATCGACATCTCAAAGGCCAAAAAACCAATACAGATAAATAATGCCGCTGCCAACTAGTCCACGTGGGACTGAAGAATTGGCGGTTCGTATTGGATAATTTTTACTGAAGAGTCATAGAATTAAATATGAAGTCATGTAACGGTGACGAATAAAATGCGGGGATGAGTATCGCCGTTGTGTCGTCAATGTTCAGTTCAAGAACTGATCGCGATTTGAGTATTGAAATTCGATATTGGTCCAGTTGTAATTACTTAAAATTTTTGTTATCTGTTTAAAATGTGGCGTCCTTGGACAAGTATTAATAGTAATAACGAGTGTGATAACAACGCAGACTTTTTCCTGTGTAGTGATTCCAATAGCGGTGGTGAATAATGCGAAAAAGAAATACCAGTGAATAAGATTCCGATGCAGTTGAATATTGAAACACAGAGAATATGTTTCAATGTATATAAGAATCTACATCCCAAGTTTGGTTTCGACGTAAACAAACTATTGCAAGCAACATCAGATTTTACCGAAATTCCTTTCTCAACTGTAAGTAAAATAGTCAAAAAAAAACTTATAAACACAAGACACGATGTGATGATTACCAAAACCTTTAGATGTTCATCTAATAAAATCAATAAAAAAAACAATATACGACTGTTACAAAAGTAATGAGATTCCTACAACTGAAATCATAAGGAAGAAATTGAATACTTCCGGCTATAACGTGAGCTGCTGTGACAAAACTCTTCAGAATTAGATAAAAAACTAGGATATACATTTAAAATAATAAACAAATGTCAAGCAGTTATGGAAAACAGAAGAATAGTGGAATTGCGTAACAAATACTTAGAACAAATAACTGAATATAGACAAGAACAACGGCAAATTTTCTATTTGGACGAAACTTGGTATGGCACTCACGACACAGTTACGAAAGGGTGGACTGATGGTTCGAGAATGTGTACGCCTAACATGCCTGCAAACAAAGGATCGCGACTAATCATTGTGCATTGCGGATGAAGTAAAGGATGGGTTCCGAATTCTTTGAAATTATGTGGAAAAAACTTGAGGAATATCATAAGAACATAGAAGCTAATATTTTTGAGAAATTGTTTGAAAACACATCGATCCCAAATTTGGATGCGAATAAAGTAATAGTTCTTGACAACGCTTCCTATCATTCGCGACAGCTCATGAAAGTACCGAATAAAAATTCGAGGAAAGATGAAATACAAGTTTTTTAATGGATAACAATTTGTATTTTTAAGATAACTATACCAAAAACCAACTACTTGAAGTTTTACAGACAAAAACATTTGAAAAAGTGTATGCCCTTGAGAGTATTGCTGAAAAGTATGGACACACCATACTGAGACTTTCCCCTATTTTTGTGTTTTCAATCCCATCGAGATGATTTGGGGAAAATTAAAACAAAGCATCAGGCGTAAAATGATTTTCCAAAATTTCATAAAAAGGTAATAGAGCTAGTTAAAGAAGAAGTATCTAATATTACCGAAGAAAACTGGCAGAAAATGATTAAAAAGGTAATTTTAGTTGAAAAAGACTAGTTACTGTGATTCTTATATAATCAGAAATGATAATTGAAAAACAAAATTATTTAGCTCCCTAACTATATTATTGAAGGGGAACTGTTGGAAAGTAGGTTGCACTATATCGTTTACTTGAACTACTTCTTTCTATTCTCAAAACGGATAGAACCTTTTTTCATGTGATAATTGATCCTTAGTAAAGAAAACAAATTGAGTTGACGCAATTAACACAGATAGAACAGTGTTTCGAACTGATTATTAAAAATTCCATTTCTATTTATTTTATTTTATTTATATTTATAGTTTCTTTTTCTGTTGTATCTCTTTTCAAAATTTGATTCGCTAGAAATATTCATTAATTAAATTATCTAATTATACTCGTTCTGCTTGTAAGTAGCTGTCATAGACAGGTTCGCCAGAACCTAAATGACTGAACTATTTTATTTGCAAATCTGTAAATGATTGAAATTAAGTACATGTATTTTGTTATTGCGATTAAAAATTATTATTATTATTATACCTTCAGTCAGAGTCGTCGCCATGGGGAGATTGGGGGGGAACCTCCCCCCTGCTTTTTCGACTTGGGAAAAAGTTGGTAAATTTTGGGCCGTGAAGATGTAAAAAAATAATAGTAAAAAAATGAATGAAAATTAAAAAATAAAAATGAGAGAAAAGAAAGGGAGAGGTAATAAAAAAAGGGAAAGCCGGGAGAAGGTTGGGATTTCCCAACATGCATAACTTGGAGGTCCCATACTTTGAAATTCTGAGTTGTTTGAAAACTTCAAAAAAGTTTAATTTCTCCTAAATTAGAGAACAGTCCTGAGCAGTCCACAAATTTTGAAGTGACAATTTTACAAATTTCGCTGTTTTTTCGACTTGAAAAAGTTGGGAAATTTCGGGCCGTGAAGATAGAAAAAATAATAGTAGAAAACAATAAGCACAATATCAAAAAAGATATACTGCCATAATGCGGCATAATTCCTTTGTATTGGTTTTTTTGGCCTTTGACTTCGCCGATAGCTTTGAGAATTACTATATCGGTTACTTCGAATATACAAAATATTCTAATTGGAAAGATCGATCGCAGCTTGAGAAATGGTTCTTATGGAGATTCTGTGAAACGTGTTCTTCCTTACGAATCAGTAGAGAGTTGTCCTGAAAATCTAGAGAAGAAAATTGGATTGGATAATTTAGGAAACACTTGTTACATGAATAGCATTTTACAAGTGTTGTTCATGACGAAGAATTTCAAGAACGAAGTTTTAATGATGAACGAGAACGAGAATGTTTCCTGCTTATTCATCAAACTCAAACAACTGTTCATGCAGCTGCAGTTTCGTAAGAAGGTATCATCTTTCCCTCCAACCGATTTCCTGGAGTCTTTGAAGTCCACTAGATAGTCGTTAGGACAACGAGAGGATTGTTCCGAATTCTTGGGGTTCTTGTTGAATACTCTTCGTGAGCAAAACAATAGCAAAATCAATACTCCCAGCCGCTCTGGACTGAATGATTCCGTACAACCCATCTCGTCTTGTGTTTGTAAATCTTTTGCTGGAAAAATCCTCACTTGTTTACTTTGTGGTAAATGTTCAAGAAGTACTGAAAACTTATGTGAATTTCTGGAACTTCATCTAGCTTTTCCTAATACGACTAATTACCAGTCCGTGCAAAGCTTATTGTTAAATCATCTGAAAATGGAATTTTTAACAGGTGATGATCAACTGTATTGTCAAACATGCGCCAAACTAACTGACTGTTATAAGGAAACAAGTATAGCTGAGACACCAGTCAATCTAATAATAACACTGATGATATTCAAACAAGACTCAACCTCTAACGGAAGCAAGAAACTCTTTGGAAGGTTCGAAATAGATGAACATTTCAACCTAGCAGACCACTGTTATAATATTCTGTTATTGTTCACTGTGGTTCTGGCGTTGAATGTGGTCATTATTACGCCTTGGTCAAAGAAGAAACGGACTGGTTTAAGTTTGACGATAGTCGTGTCACGAAGTGTTCTGGCGATGCATTGAATTTATTGGAGCCTCTGGAGACACCCTACATTTTGTTTTATGAGAGAGAGGACATTGTTAGATCAAGATCTTCAGATGATGTGGTGCTGCAGGTTTTTCCGGGTTTTCCTGCAGCTGAAAAAGCAAATGCGCCACTGGAATCATTGAAGTCGCCCCGGAGCGCCAATTAATTTTTATTGTTGTATTTATTTTATTTTTAATGTCATAAAGAACTATTATTTTTTTTTAAATAAAATATTCAGGAAATATTTTGAGGCATGACAGCAAAATTTGAATCAATGAGATAGCTCTTAGCAAATAAAGCCATATCCTCTTCTTTATGGGGACATCTGTATACTATCAGCATACCAATTTCTCTATCAGAAAATCAACATTACTATCAATTATCGCCCGAAAGTTGTTTTTGTATGAATGCATTTCCAAGGCTGATATGCAATCAAATCAATAATGGCTTGTGTTACGGTAAATCTTGTTCGAACGAATAATACAAAACGCTGAGAGAATTTGGATGGGAGCAGCCGCCACTTCCATATCAGACTAAAACGGTTTCGAAAATTAAATTACACTGGATTATCTTCACTGTTCTGCAGACAAGACCAGACGCGTCTCTTCGATGTTCTACTTGCGTAATGAATGTTATACGGCGGCGGTTTGGCTTTCTCTATTTTTATGAAACGAGGAAATGTATTTGAATATTGTAATTTCTTATCATCGTGTTGTAGGTGCTTGTTATCTTGTGTGCAGAGTGTCGCAGGATTTGCTTCAGTAAAGGTGACACTTTACAATTGAGGCGGAATATTCCAAGTGAATTTTCGACCACTAAAGAAATCAAAATAATTTTGAAGCCAGTATCACAGCACAGGTAACAATCAGCATGGGCACTTGGCCATGCCGCCTTTGATGTGGAAAAGTATCTAGACGCCTTTTTGGGAAGTGACGATAAGAGGGCCGTACTCGCGAAATGGTTTTGGACAGGTTCGGGCTCATATAATTTTGATATACCTTACGGAATGGACCCACATTCAATTGATATAATAATTCTTGTGCAGATATTCTATCTAGTAACATTTTTTTTTCAAAAAATATCAAAACAGCAGAATTATTTCTAAAATCACCAGTAGGAATACAATGGTTCAATCAACTTGAATATGAAGGAGAAATTGTCCAGCAATCAACTTTTTGGTATGAACTTTATGATCTACCTCTTTCGAAATAAATGTTATTTTGTATATTACTAATTAACCTTTCAGTTGAATTGCTTGTTCTTTATTATAAGAATTGACGTTCTCCTTGCATTTTAAAATGAACTCTTTTTCAACACAAATGTCTTTTTTATATACAGGGTGTCCCTGGACTTCCTCTTTTCCTCTCGGGAATGTATAGATGGGGTCAAAATATCACCAGTACTTCATATAACTTTTTTTCCTAAAAGTCTTCGTAACCAAGTTACGGGCCCTCGAAGTTACAAAATGAAAAATGTTTTTCTTTGATAACTTTTCAAGTGAATATTCAAAATCATCCAAATTTTGGTAATTGACTAAACAAATGAATTCCGTCGATGAGCTTTCATGCAGGAGTCAGTTGTTTTGCTACAAAGTCAGGAACGGACTACCCCCGATGGTCCACACCCCAAAACTTTGAAATGACAGATATTTTTCAATATTTTTCAACAAATTAAGGTTACTTGGACAATTTTATGAATAAAAGTACTCGTGTGGAAAGTCGATCGGAGCAACGAGTCTTGATAAAAATGTAGTTCTACTCGACGACATCAAACCCGCTCGTCCACCATTATTTGAAATGAATAATTATCAAAGCAGAAATAATAATGATAACGTTAATTCAACAACATTTATAACAGGAGTAATACAAAGTATGCTAAAATGAAGTCGTGAACAAAAAGTACAGTACCTATATGGAAGTTTAAATCACAATTGTGATAGCAGATATTTTTTCAAAAGAAATATCAAGTTCTGTAGATTCGTGGTGTTTTTAAACTAACAAGCTACTCTACTATGAAATATCGAATTCATTCCATATTTTGTATGTACATAATACGTGTGGAATAATCACGTTTCGTGTTGATCAGTTATCTGAATCTCATGAAACTCAACATTCGAATGTTTCAAATTCTTCTTCACAGCTAAACTGTTGAGGAGTTTCACTGATAATTATAATTTTATGGGAGAAATTCTTTAACACGAATCTAAATTTAGCTGAAAAAACGCACATCGGAAAAAATATTTACTATATTAATAAAAAGCAAACGAATGAACTACAAAAATGGCTGCACATGATCAGGTGAAAAATATCCAGGGAATAATTATGTTCCATTTCTTTCACAGATGTTGACAAAAAACCTTTTAGAAAGTTTTGATAAAAAATGAGAAACTGGAATGCGATTTTGTTTTGTTGAGTGGTGCGTTGTCATATGACTATCATTGTATTGTCAATATTCTATAGGATATTTTGAATTTTTTTGATATGGCCGAACAGTTTACATTCAATTAATATGCAGATATGCGTGCGTGACCATCTGAACCATATTTTCCACAATAGATGGATTGGTAGAGGTGGGCCATATTCATGGCCATCGCGGTCTCCGGATTTAAATTCATTGGATTTTTTTCTGTGGGGGCATCTAAAAAGCCTTGTTTACGCTACACCTATTCACACAAGAGATGCATTGTTGAATAGAATAACATTACATTGTGAAGCCATACGAAACGACCCTGGAATGCTATTTCAAGTACAGAGAGGTGTCTTCGCAGACTAAGAAAATGTATAGAGAGAGAAGGTGGTCATATCGAGCAGTTTCTGTAGCGGATTTTTCATTTCTGTTTGCTCTTGAGGCTCTTGAGTTTCGTTAGTTAAACGTGTTTGCATTATAAAAATTCGTTATGAACATTTTACCTATCATTTCCATTTTCCTTAAAAACTAATATTTTCGAATAATGGTAGACATCTCAGGATAAATGTTGTTGAATTAACGTTATCATTATTATTTCTGCTTTGATAATTATTCATTTCAAATAATGGTGGACGAGCGGGTTTGATGTCGTCGAGTGAAACTACATTTTTATCAAGACTCGTTGCTCCGATCGACTTTCCACACGAGTACTTTTATTCATAAAATTGTCCAAGTAACCTCAATTTGTTGAAAAATATTGAAAAATATCTGTCATTTCAAAGTTTTGGGGTGTGGACCATCGGGGGTAGTCCGTTCCTGACTTTGTAGCAAAACAACTGACTCCTGCATGAAAGCTCATCGAAGGAATTCATTTGTTTAGTCAATTACCAAAATTTGGATGATTTTGAATATTCACTTGAAAAGTTATCAAAGAAAAACATTTTTCATTTTGTAACTTCGAGGGCCCGTTACTTGGTAACGAAGGATTTTAGGAAAAAAAGTTATATGAAGTACTGGTGATATTTTGACCCCATCTACACATTCCCGAGAGGAAAAGAGGAAGTCCAGGACACCCTGTATACATAGGTTAGCTCTATCCAAACATCAACTTACTTTTGTTACTCAAATTTTTTAATTCTTTTTAGTAATACGTTCACAGAACGTTTTTTACCCTCCTGAAATGTCAATATCATGTATATTAAGGTTATGACTACTTTTGAATAAAACTGAGAAAAACTGCTTAATTTGTTTTATTTTAACGTAACAAAAATGACTGCACAGTAAAAACTCAAAAATTAACATTTGTATCTGGTGCTGCCATCTAGACACCAATAGGAAAAACAGTGGGCAACGACCCCATGGCTATTCAGCCGAAATTGAAATTTTTTGTTAAATTAACAGTGTAGTTGACCCACTTGGGATCCTTCTAGGTTTCCAGGGTAGCTGGTTATTATTATATGAGGAAAATACTGGAAATACAAATTGTTCATTTTAAAACATTCATTCATATCTCCAAATTATTATTTCATTCTTCCGTCTTTTTTTTGGCAATATTTTTCTGAGATAGTGAAAACCCTATTTATATATTTTAATGTATAAAATTATCTTACTCTACTATATGTTAAAAGTTAAAATTCACGATACACACAGAACACAGATAACATATACGTCCTAACAAGAGCAAATCCAAAAGCAGAATGAGAAAATCTGTCACTTCTCAAAATGGCGGACTCTTCAACGCGACGGAAATGCGCGAACTTCTCCCGCCAAGCGAAGCGACATTGCTGATTGTTACCTATGCTGTGACAGTATCGAGCAGAGATACTTGTAGGTACAGTACATTTCTTTAATGTCCCCCCTTTTAATTTTTGAACAGGACAACCCAAAAAATTTAAATTTGGGATAATGAAATTAATGCATGAATACTTTAGTTTGAAGTGAAATTGACAGATGAAACTTTCAAGATGGCGACTGGGAAAAAATAAGTGGAGAGGGGGGTCTTGTGATGCATCTTTTTGAAGCTCCTGATAAATGCTTCACAACCCTAGAATATAATGTCAGATATCTTCAACTACCATAAAATGGCGGAACTTTTAATAATTGCCTGAATACATTGAAATTCAACTACATAATAGGTATGAGGTAATAAGCTTGAGAGGTCAGTTCAGAAGATGATTGAAATGGTTGCCTTGAACTTCACGACATATGAACAGCCTATCCGATATTTCACACCGAACATTTTCGAACTCATTAACGTCAATATCACCACAAATATTTATTATTCTCTGCCGTATATCCTGTCTATTGAAGCAGGTTCAGTTTCGTACACCTTTTGCTTCAAATAGCGCTATAAAAAAGTCCAAAGGTGTCAAATCTGGCGAGCGGGCTGGCCATTCTGTAGGACGTCGACAGCCGATCCAACCATCGGGAAAAGCAGTATCCAAATAGTTTTTTACTTGCCTGAAGTGATGTGGTGGTGCTCCATCTTGTTGGAATACAATATCCATATCATTCATTAGGATTCGCTTCGACGATTTCAGTGATGAGAGGGTCAACAATAGTTTCCAGCATATTCAAATACAGTTCCCGTGTTAAATTTTGATCAATGATTAGAGGTCCTACAATATGGTTTCCCAATATTCCTGCCCAAACGTTAATTTTTCCTGCATATTGGGTGTGTGTTTCCCGAAAAACGTGAGGGTTGGTGTCACTCCAATAACGGCAATTTCGACTGTGAACATTGCCGTTAAAAAATGTTCATTCGTCACTAAAACAAATATTTTGGATATAGGTAGGATGCCTTGCAATGGTTTCCGTCATGATTTCGAAGAATTCTGTTCTTGTCTGTGCTTATGTATGTGTTTGTCTTCAGGAAATTATGAAATGTTCCGCCATTTTGTAGTAGGTGAAGGTATTGACTTCATATTCTGGGGTTGTGAAGTATTCGTCAAGAGCTTCAAAATGATGTGTCACAAGAACCCCTTTCCTTTCAATTTTTTTCCCAGATGGCGCCCATTCACCATCTTGAAAGTTTGATCTGTCAATTTCACTTCAAAATAAAGTATTCATGCATTAACTTCATTATCTCAAATTTCAATTTTTTCAGTTGACCCATTCAAAAAATAAAAGGGGGGGACATTGAAGAAATTCACTGTATATTTTGAACTCATCCAATGAATATACAATTTTTTTATATTTAGGTTACAATTCTGTGGGTCCACATATTTGGAAAACCATAGCTTTCGGTCGTCAGTTTGTATAAAACAACTACCTAACTGTTCTGAATTAAAATGTACTACTCACTTAACAGTTTCTATTAATTTATTCAAACTGGTCTTTCATGGAGCTATGGAACACACTAGATTTTCGTAAAAGATGTTTTGGGTGTCCCGGATCTCCATGATCGAAAATAATCTACACACTAATATTAATATGATCTGTTCATCTCATCAATATCAAATAATTTTTCTATAGGTTTCTCGCAGGGCTTTGCGAGGTATGTGAAACAATATTGAGTGAAAAATAAGCAACGAAACTTGGCCTCTTGTAAGTTTATTTTTGAAATATACATATTCTCATGAGGCAACGAAATGCTATTGTGAACGATACAAAAATGGTAATGGTTTCAGTAGTGAAGCAGTACATTTTCAAAATTGTCTCAGAAAAACCTGTGAATTCCAATATTTAATAAGAAATTTGAACTTTAAACTAAAAATTACGAAAACAAACTCTGACATCAAACTTCAACATTTGACTTTTCACCCCAGAAATCAATCTGATTTACGATTGACCAGAAATTACGACTTCATGAATCCTTATAATTATAATTCACTATTCCGGCCTGGAGTTTATAATACAATTTCTGATTCGGACTCACGATTTTAATCTCGCAATTCCAAATTCGACCTCAGAATTCCGAAATTCCCGACTCATATGTCGGGAATTTCGACCTTTGAACTAGAAATTTCATCATCATGCCTGGATTTTCGACTTGTAATACCAGAATTACGATTTCAAACTAGAAATTACGACTTCAATAATCCTTACAGTTCACAATTCCGGCCTTGGAGTTTATAATACAATTTCTAATTCGGAATTATGATTTCAATCTCTCAATTCCAAATTCGACCTCAGAATTCCGTCTTTTAACCGTTGAATTCTGATTTTAAACTGTTGAATTCCGACTTTCAACACTTTAATTTGAATTTTAACGTTTGAATTCCGACGTTTCAGACGGAATCGAACTGAAAACTGTGAAGTGGAAGCCTTCAAATCGTACCTCATATGTCGGGAATTTCGACCTTTGAACTAGAAATTTCATCATCATGCCAGGATTTTCGACTTGTAATACCCGAATTACGATTCCAAACTAGAAATTACTACTTCAATAATCCTTACAGTTCACAATTCCGGCCTTGGAGTTTATAAATACAATTTCTGATTCCGAATTACAGTTTTAATCTCGCAATTCCAAATTCGATTTAAGAATTCCGTCTTTTAACCATTGAATTCTGATTTTAAACTGTTGAATTCCGACTTCCAACATATTTATTTAAAATTTCAACATTTGGATTCCGACGTTTCAGACGGAATTGAACTGAAAACTGAACTGGAGGCCTTCAAATCGTACCTCATAAGTCAGGAATTTCGACTTTTGAACTAGAAATCTCATCATGTCAGGACTACTTTCGACTTGTAATACCCGAATTACGATTTCAAACTAGAATATACGACTTCAATAATCCTTACAATTCACAATTCCATCCTTGGAGTTTATAAATACAATTTCTGTTTCGGAATTACGATTTTAATCTCGCAATTCCAAATTCGGCTTCAGAATTCCGTCTTTTAACCATTGAATTCTGATTTTAAACCGTTGAATTCCGACTTCCAACATATTAATTTAAAATTTTAACATTTGGATTCCGACGTTTCAGACGGAATTGAACTGAAAAGCGAACTGGAGGCCTTCAAATCGTACCTTATAAGTCAGGAATTTCGACTTTTGAACCAGAAATCTCATCATGCCAGGACTACTGTCGACTAGTAATACCAGAATTACTATTTCAAACTAGAAAATACGACTTCAATAATCCTTACAATTCACAATTCCATCCTTGGAGTTTATAAATACAATTTCTGATTCGGAATTACGATTTTAATCTCATAATTCCAAATTCGACTTGAGAATTCCGTCTTTTAACCATTGAATTCTGATTTTAAACTATTGAATTCCGACTTTCAACATTTTATTTCGAATTTTAACAATTGAATTCCGACGTTTCAGACAGAATTGAACTGAAAACTGAACTGGAAGCCTTCACATCGTACCTATGTCGGGAATTTCTACCTTTGAATTAGAAATTTCATCATCATGCCAGGATTTTCGACTTGTAATACCCGAATTACGATTCCAAACTAGAAATTACGACTTCAATAATCCTTACAGTTCACAATTCCGTCCTTGGAGTTTATAATACAATTTCTGATTCGGAATTATGATTTTAATCTCGCAATTCCAAATTCGACCTCAGAATTCCGTCTTTTAACAGTTGAATTCTGATTTTAAACTGTTGAATTCCGACTTTTAACACTTTAATTTGAATTTTAACGTTTGAATTCCGACGTTTCAGACAGAATTGAACTGAAAACTGGATTGGAAGCCTATAATTCAGGAATTTTGACTTCTATACTAGGAATCTCAAAAATCTTGCAATAACATCATCATGCCAGGAATTTTAATCTTCAAACTCACAATTCTTGTCATAAATTTCAGACTACAATGTCGGATTTTTAATTATGACTTTTTCGGAATTCCGATCTTCAACCCCTAAATTCCGGATTTCAGTTGCTGAATTCATACTTACAACCGATAAATTTCCACCATCAACTCGAAATTACTACTTTAAGACTAAAATCCGCATTAGGACTTGGAATACGAAATGTATGAATCAGGAATTCCGATTTTCATACTAGAAATCTCATTCGAATTCCATCATCATGTTTAGATTTTTCACTTTCAGTCTCAGAATTCCATGTTTTGAAATCATAATTTCGGTGTTGAAGTTGACAATACAAGTTAAGATTCAGAATTACGACTTTGGGATATGAATTCGCTTCTACAATCCTGTACTTCCGATCCTGAAGCTTGAAATTTCAAACACTCAAACTACAAAATTCCACTTTCGATCTTGAATTGAAAATTTTGACGTTAACTTGGAATTCTGGCTCTCAACTGGAAATTTCATACTTTGACTTCAGTTTTTCGTTCTCTCAAGATTTTACTGTGAATTCCGACCTTTGAAATCTGAATTTGGGATTTAAACTTGAAACTACGATTTGAATCCAATCATTCCGACTTTTAAAAGCCGGAATTCTGACTTTGAACAAGAAATTTCAACTTCATCCGAATTAAGACCTTCAAAGTTACGGGTTTTGCCTCGAAATATCTAGTTTACAAATAACATTTATAGATAAAGGTCTGAATTCAAGATTTTTAGTAATGAATTTTCAATTAGTGACTAAAACACTGAAATTGATATTAAAAATATAGAAGTTTCGATCGCTAGCAAGAAGATCTTGATAAGACATCAGTATAAAGGTATCATGAATATGTATATTCTAAAAAAAATGGAGGCTCTAGTTTTTCTTTTTGTTTTTTATACCTTCGTGAAGTCCTGTTAACACAAGAAGCATTTTTAAGGTGATCGGTGTACTTGTCAGAAATATTTTCGAAACGGAATAAAAAAAGGACTTAGTTTTGATACAGTGACGCAATTTTTGAATACGCCTCTGTTCTAGTATAGAAAATACATCTTCTCTTTTTTACCCGGGATCTGGTTAATTTCAGTCTTGTCGAAGTATCATTTTACAAGCTTTAATGATGATCGTATTCGGCGATACAAAAAAAACAGTCAGTTTGAATGATATGCTTGAAAATTCTTCTGAAATTAACCACATCATCACAATCGTTTCTTTGTCGATTCCCATTGCGATTTTTGTACTGCAATTTGTACATCTCGAAAAGGAAGAGGAAAGTTCTGGGAATGTACACATGTAAGCTTAAGTATGAACGGTCCATTTGATAATCTTTATCTAAAAGCTGTATCTGTTTACCGTTTCTGAGAAGGCGATATTCGTCACACTTGTAAGTGCTTCTTTTTCACAGGGTCCTGCGATAGTGAGTCAGAATTTCATGTTTTTTTATTTTGTTGCGCCCGAGGAATTAGTTTGAATCGTGACAGATGCTTCGTATGTACATCACATGGAAGACTCTTTCTCGGAAAAATGTATTCCATATGAAAGGCGTATTTAATTCAAAATAGTCTAATAAAAAAAAGATGTACTTCACTTAGTACTTATTTTGAAGTTTTGTTTACGTTATGTTTATCTTGCATAAAAAAAATCAACGATTATGTAATGAATTTATACAGAAATTTTAATGAAATCTAAAGAATTCTACTATTTTGAATGATGTGGAATGAAAATAGTATACAGGCGGTTTTTGTAAAGCCCTTTATAGTGAAAATCATACAATATTTATGTAATACAATATATCAATTAGTTTTTTTCTTCATTTCCTATTCAAAAATGTTATCGTTTTCAAGTTTATTTCAACAATTAAGTAAACAAAAACCAAAGCAATGTTGTTTTTAGTTAGTATCCTTTAAAAAAACTGTAAATGATAATAATAATAATAGCCTTTATCTTCATAATTACAAAGTTACAATTTGAGAAAATGAATGAATATTGTAATATACAGTGTGACCCATTTTTTAATGGAAACACCCCCCTAAAATTTGAAGTTGTAAACCGATTTTAATAATTTTTTTTTAAAATGTCAAGTACTAAAAGGTCTACCTTTTTTTTTAAATTTAAAATGTTTATTGAAGTTTCATGGCATACTACGATATTTTTTCTTAGTCGAAAATCGGGATTTTTTATTAGCGATTTTTTTGAGAAAATAACTACGCCACTGGATTCAGAGTGCCTCTAAATAGGTGTGATCAAAATTTCATGAAAAAATATTCATTATTAACAAAGTTATGACAACTCAAAAATTCGAAAACTCACACAGCTAACAGTCACAATATATCATTTTTTTATGATTTCAACAATAAAGTGCCGCCAGATGAAAAAAAAAAAATAGCGTAAATATTTTTAATGAAAATAACGGAATTACATTCATACAATTCAACTAACAATGAAGCAAAAATTTTAATAAACGTAACTAATAACTAATTATTGAAATATTTCGATTCAGTGCAACAATTAATTCCAACTCATATTGTAGTAGCCTCTACTAATCCACCACGTATTTCGATACATGTGTCGCAGCGCTTACGAATGTTTCTGATTACGTTCCTTAGTTCTTGAGGGCTAATATCTGCACATACCTGTCTAATTTTTGCACAAAGTTCATTTCTATCTCTTGAGCGGTTTTTGTATACCTTTTGTGTGGGAATTCCCCAGAGAAAAAGTCCAAAACTGTGAGGTTTGGAGATCTGGGTGACCACTCTATAAACGGACTACCACGGCCTATCCATCGGTTTGGAAAATGTTCGTTAAGCCATTGCCTCACAGCTCTGGCGTAATGAACTGAACACCCATCTAACTGGACAATTAAATTTGATCGTTCATTGATTGGCAGCTCGGGAATAGCATCCCAAAACTGTGTTTAAAAATTCTAGAAACCTCTGCGCATTAATATTTTCCTCAAAAAAGAAAGGACCAATAATTCGTTCGTTCAATATCTCACACCAAACGTTGATTTTTTGGGAATACTGGCTTTTACAGTTTATTACCCAGTTAGGATTATCCGCTGCCCAATAGCGACAATTCTGTGATGACACTACTCCATTTGTAGTGAAAGTGGCTTCGTCGGTATATAAAATATTTTTTAGGAAATTTCTATTGTTTAAATATACCCTTTGGGTCCATAAACAATATTCCAGGCGTCTTGCTTCGTCGCCTTCTTGAAGTGTGTGTAAAAATTTTGGCTTGAAAGGTTTAATATTCTTCGCCTTGAGACATCTCCGAATAGTTTCTCGTGGAATATTCAAATCTAAAGTGGCATTCCTTATACTGGCATTAGGATTATTTCCGAAATGATCTAAAATGATTTGATCATTCCTGTCATTCCTGTTTCGTCTTTGTACATGATTACTTTTTAACATCATTTTTGATACTGCACCAGTTTCATTGAATATTTTATTTACCGTACAGCAGCTAATACGAGGACGATCTGGATGTCTCTCATTAAATACTCTACAAACCTCTCTAGCACTTCTAACGTCATCTCCCGAAAGGCGTACAATTTCAATTTTCTCTCTTACGTTCAATTTTGCAGCCATGACACAAAATAATTCGAAGAACTGTAAGGTGAATATTGTTGACAATAGTAAACTTAAATCTTTCACAAGTGTCAAACTGTAATATCATTTCCATGGCAACTAAGATTTAAATTGAAATATTAGGTCTAAGTTTTAGTTAATTTGCGTGAAAACTTGAATGTAATTCCGTTATTTTCATTAAAAATATTTACGCTATTTGTTTTTTTCATCTGGTGGCACTTTATTGTTGAAATCATAAAAAAAATATTCTCATGGCTATATCTGTTGATATAGGGTGTTTTTTGTAACTGTTAGCTGTGTGAGTTTTTGAGTCGAGTCGAGTGAGTTGTCATAACTTTGTTAATAATGAATATTTTTTCATGAAATTTTGGTCACACCTGTTTGGAGGCACTCTGAATCCAGTGGCGTAGTGATTTTTTCTATAAAAAAATCGCTAATAAAAATTCCGATTTTCGACTAAGAAAAAATATCGTAGTATGCCCTGAAACTTTAATAAACATTTCAAATTTTGTCCCAAGGTAGACCTTTTAGTACTTGATATTTCAAAAAAAAAATATTGAAATCGGTTTACAACTTCAAATTTTAGGGGGGTGTTTCCATTAAAAAATGGGTCACACTGTATAATAAAATGAAATAAAAAAAACTATACCAGAAAATTGAAAATTCTCCATGAAATACTGAGATGTAGTGTCAACAATATATTCTAGGGAATCAAAATTGATATCACACAAATTTGAAATTGAATTGAAATTATTGCAAATGCTAAAGATTGGTGACTTGAGATACAAATTGGTTCTGGCCAGTCGCTTGTAAAAAGTTTTTGTACTTCTAGGTCTAAAATGAGGCACACAGAAATGTATAAAAGATAACACATCCATAGAATCCACATTGTTGTGCAGTAATTTATACAGAAAAATTATTCCAGCAAGTTTTCTGCGTAATTCAAGACTTTTAATATTGAATGTTATGGTAAGAGATTCATATGGAATACCTCTATCAGGATAGATACCATAAGATTTGAAGTAAATAAACTTCAGGAAACGACGTTGAACTTTTTCAATTAATGTATTATAGCAATTGTAGAATGGAGACCATAGAACAGAGCCATATTCTAATTTTGACCTTACGTAGGCTACATAAAGAGTCAATAGAGCAGATATGTTTGAGAAAGATCTATAATGGCGAACTATGAAGCTATAAACTCTCAATGCTTCACTTACTTTCGATCAAATTGTGGTTGGAAAAAGACAAATTTTGATCAAAATATACACTAAGATCTTTAATTGAGTTACTTCGTGACAGGGAAATGGTATCTACTCGATAATTGTACTCGATGACTGACATTTTTCTACTATAAGACACTACTTTACATTTGGATGCATTGAGATGTAGTTTGTTTACTTCACACCAAGTCTGGATATTTTCTAACTGTCGTTGCAATTTATTACAGTCTTCGATTGTTTCGACAGGTAAATATATTTTCAAATCATCTGCAAAAAATAACTTATTACAATCGACATAATTACTGAGGTCATTAATAAATAATAAGAACAGAAGTGGTCCGAGATTCGACCCCTGAGGTACTCCAGATGAAGGATTATAATAAAAAGAAACATAGCTATTATAAGATACAAACTGTTCGCGTTGAAGTAAGTAGGATTTAATGAAAAGTTTTGCTGAATTATGGAAACCAAATTGGTGGAGAGTTTTTGTAGAAGGATCATGTGATCAAGTCGATCAAATGCTTTAGCAAAATCAGTATATATCACATCAACTTGACCACGATTATCTAAGACATGACTAACATTTTGGGTCAATACAATTAAATTTGTTAAGGTGGATCTGTTTGACATAAATCCATGTTGTTGCGGATATATGATATTACGAACTGAGGAAAACCATAACAATGTTGTTTTTAGATGGTATCTTTTAAAAAAACTGTAAATAATTGCCGTAACAACGTTAGTTTAAAACGTCTTGTCGACTTGTTTTGTATGTTACAACGTTGATTGTCAGTATTTTAATTTGAGTTTGAAGTTCGTTACCTTCAAGTCTCACAAATGGTTAGATTAACGGAAATGCATAAAATAACAGTTTTACAAATGATTCGTTACGGAGATAAACCCGAACACAACAGGAAGTAGGTCGCCTAGTTCATGAGAAATTTCCTAATTTATCGTCCATGTCTCAAGGAACAATAAGCAGTTTCGCGAGCTTGATCATGTGGGGCAGATAAAAAAAAAGCAGCTGCCAATGTAATGAGTGATAAACTCAAATTAGATGTGCTTGAGTTTGAGGAAAACCCACATACATCGAGTAGACAGGCATCTACTACATTCAATGTTAGCCATACATCGATAGTTAACATATTAAAAGAAGATAAAATACATCCCTATAAAGGATACCTACTCAGGAGCTCATGGAAGACGATTTTGATAGAAGAACTTATTTTTGTGAGCAAATGATGGACATGTTGGATAACAATATCATCCAATCGGTCATGGTAATCGGCAAAATTGCCGCTACTGATCAACGAAAATCCTCACTGGATGAGAGAAGAACACACGCAGTAACCTCAAAAGGTTAATGTTTGGGAAGGGATTGTAGGAAACCATATCATTGGTCCCTTTTTCATTGAGGGCAACTTGAATGGCGATTATTATTTGGGACTACTTCAAAATGATGTCATTTCAAGTTTAGCAAATTTATATCCTGATCCAGGAAACCCTCAAGTTCCAGTGAATACGATTTGGTTTCAGAAGGATGGAGCACCACCACATTACCAAGTTAATGTCCGGCAATACCTCGATACAACATTTCCCAATCGGTGGATAGGGAGGATCGATTGAATGGCCAGCGCGATCACCAGATCTTTCATCATTAGATTTCTTTTTATGGGGATATGTAAAGAGCAATGTGTACAAAACTAAACCTTCAGATTTAAATGAGTTGAAAGAAAGAATAACGCTTGCTATTAGGTCGGTGACGCCTGATATGTTGAATCATGTTAGAAGACAGTTTTATTTGAGATTAGAATGTTGCCAAGACGTTGGCGGTGAACATTTTGAACATCTACTTCGTTAACATCCATAGTTCTTTTTCGTATTTCGTAATGTAAACACATGATTTTAATTTATTTTATCTCAATTGTTGCAATAAACTTGAAAGCGATAACATTTTTGAATTGAGAATGAAGAGCCTTTCA
Source organism: Leptinotarsa decemlineata (assembly GCF_025532065.1). Classification (NCBI taxonomy): domain Eukaryota; kingdom Metazoa; phylum Arthropoda; class Insecta; order Coleoptera; family Chrysomelidae; genus Leptinotarsa; species Leptinotarsa decemlineata. The sequence continues at coordinate 18,713 of NW_027412568.1, forward strand.
AACGACATATCGCAAACCTATACTTCCCATTAAAAAAATGGGAAGTATAGGTTTATCATTCGAAGGGGGTTAAAGGTAGGGGTGGCATTTTTACGTTGAAGAATGTCAAATTATAATTTACATTTACATACAATAAATAATATCATTCATTACTATGTATATATATATATATATATATATATATATATATATATATATATATATATAATATATATATATATATATATATATATATATATATAGCGCTTTATTTATTGTTTTGTCCTGTGATTGTTACATATGTCACTAGGAGTTATATCCAGAACTATAGCCATGCGCGGATATATTTCCTTATTTCCGAAAAAGTGAATTTATTCCATTAGGCTTTTACACACTGCATAAAAGTACAATTATTTAGACATTTTTTTGTTTATTGTTTAGTTGGTATTCAAACAATGTTTGGAACATCAAGGCAATTTATAGGAGAATTAGACGATTATAGCAATCAGAAGAGTAGAATTACGTATCAACACCCGCGTCCTATATCTTATTTATCATTTGGCATGATCGAGCCTCTGTTTGAGATCAGAAATGCACTGTATAAAACCCGACTCACTATCGTAAGACTCTGTTTGTGTTCTTACATTCTTCCGCTATCTCAGTACAATGTCAATAACATTTTAATATTACTACATGTTATGAACGTAATCCACACTATTTTTTTGTTGTAATATTTTTGGATTGGAATAATCAATTTTTTGTTTTTTTCTTGGTGAACTTCAAGAGGCCGGAGGAAGGTATATATGTAAGTGGTGGTTGGACGCATCGAAATTAATCAGACTTTACGATTTAACTAACGGCATGGATTCATCTGCGAGGTATACATAGAAATCCACGGTACATCCACTTTTTTTTAACTGATAGTTTTTCGATAAAACTTATACACTCACCACACGTTCATTGATTCCGAGATTATTTCTTCAGTTCACGAAATACGTTTTTTTTTCAGTCACGAAGCCATCGCATTACATGTATGAGGAAATTTTTGTCGTTTTAGTGAAAAAATGTAGAGACGTTATTTTATAAAATTAATTTTTTATGGTATCTTCAGTTACCAAAAAATATGTTCAAAATAAAAGTGAAGAGCAAGAATCCCTACATAACCGTCATCTTGGTTATAAGTAATTATTATTAGTAGACAAGAATTTTATGTATTTCATTCAAGATAATATTTTCGATTCAATTTATAAATTACTTCATCAACATTCCAAAATACATCTTGTAATCGGTTACTTCACAATTTTCATTTTTTTAAAATGTGTGTACATATATCCGCATATGTTTTTTATCAATATTATAGTATTCCTTATTCTTAAAGATAGTACAAATATCAAAATGTCCAACTAATGCTTTAAATTTGTTGATTATCGACTAATTTTCAGGGCTTATAGCCTAGCTATAGTGTATAGCTGTTATTTATTTATGCAGCCTAATAAATCCAAACAATTCAGCTACTCTGATAAAAATTATAATCATTAATTACAATTTTGCTGAATATCACTCAATTTTCAAAGCCTACTAAAGTATCAAAAATTTTTTTTTCAGTATGGAGTGTATAGCTGTCATTTATTTATGCAACCTAATAACTTCAAACAATGCAGCTACTTGAATAAAAATAAAAATCACCAATTTAAATTTTGCTGAATATCATCGAATTTTCAGAGCCTACAAAAGTATCGAGTTATCAAAATTTTCAGGACCTTCTAAAATATCAAAAATTATTTTTTTTTCAAAATATTCAGTATGGAGTTAATAGCTGTCATTTATACATGCAACCTGATAACTCCAAACAGTTCGGCTACTTAAATAAAAATAATAATCGTCAATTAAAATTTTGCTGAATATCACCCAATTTTCAAGGTTTGCTAAAGTATCAAAAATTTATTTTTTTTCAAAATATTCAGTAGGTATGGAGTTATTTATGCAACCTAATAACTCCAAACAATTCAGCTACTTGAATAAACATAATTTTCGCCAATTTGAATGTTGCTGAATATCCTAACTTTCAGGGCCTACAAAAGTATCAAACGTGATTGATTTATTTCAATATATTCAATATAATGTGAATAGAATAATAACTTCAAAATAATGGCTAATTTAAATGTATCATTTAAAAGTATCAAATATTGATTTATTTCAAAATATTCAGTATGGGGTGTATGTATAGCTGATAACTTCAAACAATTCAGCTACTTAAATAAGAATAATAATCGCCAAGTTAAATTTTGCTAAATATCACCTAATTTTCAGGACGTACAAAAATATCGAATATGATTTATTGATTTCAAAATATTCAGTAGGTATGGAGTTAATAGCTGTCATTTATTTATGCAAACTAATAACTACAAACAATTCAGCTACTTCAATAAAAATCGCTGATTTAAAGTTTGCTGAATATCGCCCAATTTTCAGGGCCTACAAAAGAGGCAGCATACAAACTCTTTGGGTTGGTCCTGAAGAAGGTTGAAGTGAAATAAAACTTTATGTGAGATAGAAATATTTGTATCAGAAGAATAATTGCCATTGACTGAAGAAAGAATAATTTTACATTATTTCATTGTTAAAATAGCGGCTGAAAACATTAGAAATGTGTTCCTATTAAAGTTACAAAGGAGAATTTATTTTAAGTTATAGTTTCGGATGAAAGAGTATATTTGAATCTTTGAAAAATTGAAAGACATCTATTCAATCAGTACTTTCGTATATTTGATTCAAATGTTATTGTAAGACTGATCAAGGTTAAACTTCATATGATTCAGAGATTATTTTAGAAATTATGTTGGATGGCTAATATGCGAAAAACTTGTTTCGTGAATAGGAGAAATTTAACTCTAAACATTCAAAACACTATCTCCATACATACTCGTGCAGTGAAGGGATATTTTTATTCCGGGCTGGTGTTTCTCGTGATGGAGTGATTATTCAGAATAAATCGGTCTCTTGATATGAAATCGCGTTAGTGGATACACCAGGGTTTTTATACTTCTTGGCTTTTTGCTTGCATGTTTACTCACGAAGCATGTTTTGTGATTTTTGTACTAATCCTTAGCTAACTGAAACAATACTGAAAAAACATCTTTTCAATGACGCTCACTTGTTTTTTTTGAATGAATTCATTGAAATCTTTAGGTATCCATTTATGCATACCTACTTTTTTGAGTGTTATATTTGACGAAGCCTCACTTCCATAAATTTGTTCTTATTTTCTAGGTACTAATTTTCAATAATACTGAATCGACAACAGATTTTTTTAAACAGAAACATTGGATACTGTCAACATTTTCTAACATTGTTGAATAATTTCTTATTATGAGGACGCCAAGTTTCAGAAAACATCAAACAATGAGCGAGGAGGGCGGTTATATCTGCTGGGAATACTTTGCTAATTAGCCGTATCGTGTCCTTGATCGGATCCATCGTGTACAAAGAGACTACGTCGAAGCTTATTAGTATTTCTCCAGGACTTAACTTTATATCTCTAGTCTTTTCGATAAAGTGTCCCGATTCCTTAATAAATTATCCTGTATTTCCTATAAATGGCTGCAGTAGGGTTGTCAAGTATTTGGCCAGCTCGTACTCGTAGGTTGGTGAACCTGTCGCATTTACGAGGGTGGTCCCAGAAGTACCCGGCCCAACAAAGAATACACAAAAATTTTGAAAAAAATTATTTTTTTTTTTCAACATAATCTCTTTGCAGCTCCAGTAGTCTGGGTCACATGATCTTTTTTTTGGAACTTCTGTCCAAGGGCACCGAAAATTGTGATCAAGGGCTCATTCGATTCGGAATGATCTCTAGCAACTTTTTGAAAAATATCATGAGGGACTCGAAAAAATTGCAAAAGTAATAAACAATTTAGTAAAAGAAGGGGGGTTTAGTTTTTTGCAAATATCTCGGAAAATATTGAAGATATTTTGAATTTGAAAAAAAAATCTTTAAAGAGGAGGAAATTTCCTAAAAAAAAGTCCCACCTTCCGAAACTCTATCACCAATATGTATATAATATTTATATTTATATTTTATATTTCTGTTGGAAAAATTAAATAAGTTTGATTTTCCAAATTGTTAATAATAATCAGACGTTAAAAAGTGAAAAATTCAATTAAAGCAATAAAAAAATTGTTTTCAATATTCGAATTTATTCGTATTCTCATTATTCAAAGTTACACAAAAATGGTTTTTCATAATTTTTAGCTCTATTTGTTTACAAAATTATTATAAAGAAATGTAATTTTTTTGGGGGGATTTTTATCAGTGATGAATGTTATGATTTTTAAAAACAAAATCGTTTCTTAAAAAAATGTTTCATTGCTTGAAGACGCATTTGTTGATTAACAATTTTTTTTCGCCACTAAATATGAATATCAGAGAACGATTTTTTTTACAACATAATTTCTATTTCTCTTTGATATTCAGATTTTTTTTTAATTTATATTTTCTTTATTTATATAATAAACAATTTGTTTTGAACAATTTAATTTTTACGATATATTTTTTTAATAATACTTAAAAAACAAAAACAACCATGTGTAACTTTTTGTGTAGAAAAAATTGTAAAAAATAGAAAATTGTTTTTATCGTAATTTGTTTAAAACAAATTGATTATACATCAGTTGTGTTCAGTAATTTGTTTAGGTGTCAATTAGATAAATTAAAAAAAATGAATTGAAAAAATTTTTTAATTTTTTTTCAGAATATCAATATCAGAAATAGAAATTATAATTTAAAAAAAAACCTTCTTAATATTCATATTTAGAAGCAAAAAAATTGGTTATCAACAAGTGCGTTAAGCAATAATTTTTTTTTAAGAAACGATTCGGTTTATAAAAATCATAATATTCATCACTGATGAAAATCCCCCCAAAATAATTTCAAACATCTTATAAACAATGCATTCGTTTATAACAATTTTTCAAACAAATAGAACTAAAAATTATTAAAAATAATTTTTATGTAACTTTAAATAATAAAAATACGAATAAAATTGAATATTGAAAAAAAATTTTTCATTGCATTGTTCATTTTTTATATAGGGTGTATCACATAAACTCACTTAATAATTATGCCAGGTCTATATGTTATTCAACAATTACAATTACTAGAGCAAAATATCTGAGATGATCGAATAAATTGTAAGAATTGCTATGGTTTTTGATTTGTTTCCTGAATAGGTTGGCTTTTTCTTTGGTAAGTTATTCATATATCATAACCAAAAATAGATTAGATAGCATCCAAATCAGAACATGAATATGCTTCTTCTAACAATCATTTAAAACATGGCTTTGTAAGAGCGGAAAGTAAACCTAAATAGAAATACGTAAGAGAAGCTGTTTGTCATACACTAATCTACTACGTCGTCATTATCAGTATTTGTGAAAACCATGATTCATTGCATATTTTGTAGAATCACTACTGGTTTATTGAGTTGAATTCTACAAATCCACCGCAACTTCCATAAAATCAGGAAACTATTCCTGTATTTGCCCCATATTGAAACGAATAAAATTGAAAACCACCAAATCGACATTTGTATGGAAGCGCAGAAAAGCCACATATTTTTATTAATCGTGTGTTGGAAATTCCGACTTTAATTTTGAAACTTCGACCGTAATCTCGACTTTAATCTCGAAATTTCGAGGTTAATCTCAAAATTGGAACTCAAATCTAGAAATTTCAACTTTAGTCTCCAACCTAAGACTTTAACCTTGACTTAAAACTCGTAATTTCGACTTTATTCTTTAAATTACGACTTTATTCTCTTAATTACGACTTTAATCTCTGAATCTCGACTTTAATCTCGAAATTACGACTTCAATCTCGCAATTTCGACTTTAATATCGAAATTTCGAATTTAATCTCGAAATTTCGACTTCAATTTCGAAATTACGACTTTAATCTTGAAATTTCGACTATTACCGCGAAATTTTTACTTTGTTCTTGACATTTTAACTTTAATGTATGAATTTCGACTTCAATCTCTAAATTTCGACTTTAATCTCGCAATTTCTACCTTAATATCGAAATTACGAATTTAATATCGATATTTCGACTTCAATCTCGAGATTACAATTTAAATCTCGAACTTTTGACTTTAATATCGAAATTACGACATAAATCCCGTCTTCAATCTTGAAATCTCGACATTAACCTTGAAATTTCAACTTCAATCTCGCAATTTCGACTTCAATATCGAAATCACGAATTCAATCTCTAAATTTCGACTTCAATCTCGAAATTACGACTTCAATCTTGAAATTTCGACTATTATCTGGAAATTTTTACTGTGTTGTTGACATTTCGACTTTAATCTTTAAATTTCGATTTCATTCTCTGAATTTCTACTTCAATATCTAAATTACGACTTTAATCTCGAACTTTCGACTTTAATACCGAAATTACGACTTCAATCCTGAAATTTCGACTTCAGTCTCGAAATTTCGACTTCAATATCGAAGTTTCGACTCCAAACTTGAAATTTCGACTGTAATCTCTCGAAAATTCGAGTTTTCAAAGTCGAAATTTCTAAATTGAGTCGAAATTTCCAAGAAACGAATAATAAAAATATGTGGCCCATCTGCGCTTCCATACATTGACAACTCATTGATAAAAAAAATCAATAAAAAACTTTTAACCACATGAATTATAGGTTGTTCCTAAAGTTTTGTCCGTTTCAATGTCATGTTTTTGTAGCTCCATATCTCAGTTAAGCGCTGCCGAAACATCTCGAAAAATTGACCAGACATTTAGCAATGATAGTCTTATTGAACGCACTGTTCGGCGGTGGTTTCCAAAATTTCGTTCCGGAGAAATTAGCCTCGAAGGTAAGCACCGAAGTGGTCGACCTGCAATAATACAGGACGAGGAATTGAGGATCCTGATGGAGAGTGACTCTTCACTGGTCAACAGAAAAGAGCTGATCCTGCTCCACGTCAACACCCATCCGCACGTATCATAAACCATCGTTAAAAAATTCTGCCTCACCCACCATACTCTCCAGACCTGGTTGGCTGGAGGTCTGGACTTCCATACTTTCGAACACTTCGATAACTTTCTCACCGGTAGAACCTTTGTCACTCAGGACCAGATAAAAACGGCCTTCGTCGACTTCGTCGATTCTTGAGTACACTGACATATGCTGAAGAAATTATTCGACTTGTGTTACGTTGGCAAAAGTGCACTAAATCAAATGGCGCTTATTTTGAGTAAATTCAATAAGTATTGACTGAAATATTACAGTTTAAAGTAGACTCATCAGTAAATGGGCAAAACTTTCGAAACAGCCTAATGCCATTTGCAAAATTCATGTTGTTTTTTTTATCTCAATGACCAAATAACTGTATGTTTGGACTACGCCCCTGTAAGTTTTTGTTACATGGGCGAATTCATCTGGGCTCTTTCAATATATGGAGTCCTTAATTAGGTGCTGTGATAATAAATTAACCTTCAAATTTTTTTTTGGTAATATCGAAAAGGAACTATAATAGGAGCCACCATCAATTTCTATCTTTCATGTACCTCCTCGAAATTCAGTCTCGAATTAGTCAATTCATAAAAAAGGATCGGTTATATATTTCTCATTATACAGATTGACAGATGAAATTTTCAAGATGACGACTGGGCTCCATCTTTTTCCGAATATTTGAGGGAACTACCGCTAGTGTACTAAACAAAAAGCCCCCAGGTCATTCGTCCATTCCGGAAGAACAGCAAGTGCAAATCACAATACAACAAAAAAATATTTTTTGAATGTTTCCTACACTAAATTAGTCAATTTCTACTAATTTTGGGGTGATAAAAACGAAAATAACAATGAAAAATTTTTATTAGCTCTGGTTTTTGAGATACACAGTACTTAATCTTAAAGAGTAGTTATACTATACGTGAAAAGTGAAAGTACATAAAACAATATTGTTATGTTTCTTTTAGAATATTTTAAGTACAAAATTAATAAAAAAAACATTATTCTTAGTGTTTTGACAAATAAAAGAAGTTTGTACCACCAAATTTCAATTAAGTCCATCCGATTCATTGTAAGATCGTTGTCGTTTAGCTTGTCTTTTATAAAACACTTCTGGAGCATCCCTACACACAGACCAGCAGTAGTCTGCAAGCATTGCTTCATTCCAACGGCCCTGATATCTCTGTTCCATTAAGGCAATGTCTTGATGGAATCTTTCTCCATGTTCGTCACTCACATCTCCACAGTTTTGTGGGAAGAAATTAAGATGAGAGTGAAGAAAATGAATTTTTAAGGACATGTTGCATCCAAGTTGGTGGTAAGCTTGAAGAAGCTCTTTAACCAATGCTGTGAAGTTATCATCTCTTTTGTTACCTAAAAATCCATGTACAACCCCCTTAAAGGCTTCCCAGGCTCTTTTTTCATTTCCTGTTAAAATCATGTCAAAAGCAGGATCATTTACGATTTCACGGATTTGAGGCCCAATAAAGATGCCTTCCTTGACTTTAGCATCACTCAACCTGGGAAACTTTGCTCTCAAGTACTTAAAAGCTTGTCCTTCCTGGTCCATGGCCTTCACAAAGTTTTTCATTAGTCCCAACTTAATATGTAATGGGGGAAGGAGAACATCCTTAGGATCTACAAGAGGCTCGAAAACTACATTTTTCTCATTAGGGTTTAGGTCTCGTGTAGGCCAGTTCATTTTTTTATAGTGAGATTTTCTATTCCGACTGTCCCACAGACACAAAAAACAACAGTACTTGGTGAACCCTAATTGCATTCCTAGGAGTATAGCAATGACTTTCAGATCATCACAGATGTGCCACTTGTGTTGTTCATATTTGATTGATTGGAGAATTGTTTTCATATTTATATACGTTTCCTTCATGTGAACTGCACGACCTATAGGAATAGAGGGTAGCTGATTTCCATTATGCAGAAGTACAGCTTTTAAGCTTAGTTTTGAAGAGTCTATAAACAGTCTCCATTCAGATGGAGTGTGATCCAAATTCAAGCAGTCCATCAAACCATTAACATCAGAACAAACTACGAGGTTTCCTTTTTTCTCAAAAAAAGGAAACAAATCTTTTTGACGCTGTCTGTACTGAGATATTTTCACATCATGTTTTAGAAGATTCCACTGTTGTAGTCTTGACCCTAACAGCTCAGCCTTTTCCTTAGACAAGCGAAGATCTCTTATAAGGTCACTCAAGTCTGCTTGACAAATTCTGTGCGGATCACTAGACCTATCGCTTACCTCAAAATCAGGGTCATAGGATGTAGAAGGATGGGTTGCTCCTTCTAAACAGTCTTCATCACCTTCCTCTAAAATTTCATAGTTTTGGGGTGGAGAAGGGACTGGCAAATTGTCTGAGTGTGGTACAGGCCGAAGAGCAGATGGGAGATTAGGGTATTTAACCGTTCCTCTTTTCTTCATAGATAAACCTTGCTTAATGGGAGGAGTTAAGCAGAAATAACAGTCGTCTGTATGATTGGTAGGCTCACGCCAAACCATAGGTACTGCAAAAGCCATTGCCCGGTTTTTATTTTTCAGCCACTCTCGCAATATGACGGAACAAGAATTACAACATATATGAGGAGCCCATGATTTATGGTGGTCCCCAACTTTCACACCAAAATAATGTTCATAGGCTGTCTTAACGATAGGTGTCATTTTACATTTCTGAGCCTTAAATGTTATTTCACCACATATATAGCAAAAGCTATCGACAGAATTCACACACTTTCGAGGCATTTCAGATCAGCACTTAAATTAATTTAAAAATCAACTTCACACGATAATTTCAATAGCAACCACGTGCGTACAATTGACAAACTCACATAGGTTATGTTTACTACTTGAGAACAGCTGATGAGAGGGGTGTTATGTAAACAAACATGTGTACCAACTGTTGGTGATGAAATATTTCAATTGTTGAAAACTCAATATACATTATATATATATATATATATATATATATATATATAATATAATGATACTATATCTTGAAAACAAGAGCTAATATATAATTTTTATGGTCACTTTCGGTTTTAACACGTGGAAATACATTAAAATCATCTAATTTCAACCCCGAAACAAAAACTTTGTTGTGTTGTGAATTGGTGAGATGGGTAGTAAATCCTGAACAGTCGCGAATGTTTATGAAGTGTCTCCTTCTACTGTGTGGAGACTTTTGAAGAGGAATATTTATCATCCATACAAAATTAAAATGGTACACCAATCAACTGCCATTGCAAGGCATCCTACCTATCTCAACAATATTTGTTTTGGTGACGAATGTACATTTTTTTCAAACGGCAAAATTGCCGTTATTGGAGTGACACCAACCCTCACGTTTTCCGGGAAATACATACCCAATATCCAGAAAAAATTAACGTTTAGGCAGGAATATTGGGAAACCATATTGTAGGACCTCTATTGATCAAAATTTAACAGGGGAACTGTATTTGAATATACTGGAAACTACTGTTACTGTTGACCCTTTCATCACTTAAATCGTCGAAGCGAATCCTAATGAATTCGATATGGATATTGTATTCCAACAAGATGGAGCACCACAACATTACTCCAGACAAGTAAGAAACTATTTGGATACTAGTTTTCCCGGTCGTTGGATTGGCCGTCAAGGTCCTACAGAACGGCCAGCCCGCTGGCCAGATTTGTCACCTTTGGACTTTTATTTATGGGACTATTTGAAGCAAAAGGTGTACGAAACTGGACCTGCTTCAATATTGGATATACGGCAGAGAATAATAAATATTTGTAGAGATGATATTGACGTTACTGTTTTCGAAAATGTACGGCGTGAATTGTCAGATAGGCTGTTCATATGTCAAAAAGTTCAAGGCAACCATTTCGAGCATTTTCTGAACTGACCTCAAGCTTATTACTTCATATTATGTAGTTAAATGTCAATATATTCAGACAATTATTAATAGTTCCGCCATTTTGTAGTAGTTGAAGATATTGACATTATATTATAGGGTTGTGAAGCATTTGTTAGGAACTTCAAAAAGTTGTGTCACAAAACCCCCCTTTCCATTTAATTTTTTTTCCCAGATGGCGTCCAGTCGCCATCTTGAAAGTTTCGTCTGTCAATTTCACTTCAAAATAAAGTATTCATACATTAATGTCATTATCCCAAATTTAAATTTTTTGAGTTGACACGTTCAAAAAATAAAAGGGCAGGGGTGGCATTAAGGAAAAGCAGTGTGTTTCCTAATAATAAAAAGTAATAAATGACCATTATAAATGGGGAACGCTAACCGAGCTCTCGAACAAAATTTTGTAATTTCGTTTTTGTTTACCACAGCTGGTATACACGGGTTTTTAATACTTCAAAATGTCCACCCGGTATTTAATCAATAATAATTGTTGAAAATAATGGCTACGTCTATTCATTTACGCTGCCTGTTAAAAAAATCAAGTGAATTTTCTCAATTTTATCAAAAAATATTCATTTATTCGTCATATTTTTTGTCCCCTTCAAAGTACCCCTCCTCAGATATAATATACTTGTGCCAGCGTTTTTTTCAATCCTCGGAGCAGTTCTGATATGCACTTTTTGGTATGTTTTGAACTATCTCAGCGATTCAGTTTTCATCTCCCGAATCATCGCAAAACGCCGTCCTTTCATGGGTCTCTTCAATCATAGGAAAATGAAAAAGTCGCAGGGGGCCAAATCTGGTGAATACGGTGGCTGAGGCACGATTACGGTGCCTTTTTCGTATTGCTTCTTGCAAGCGGCGCATAACTTCAGGATAATATTCCTTATTGACTGTACGACCATGTGGCATGAACTCCTGATGCTCTACGCCACGGTAATCGAAGAAAACAGTGAGCAAAACCTTGACATTATGGTCAAACTTGGCGTGCTTTTTTGGTCTTGGTTCTCCTGGGCTCTTCCATTGAGACGATTGGACTTTGGTTTCGATGTCATAACCGTATACCCATGACTCGTCACCAGTTATGACTCTTGAGCAAATCTGGATTTTCAACAATTCCTGAGCGATGCTCATGAGACCTTTTTTTTTCAAAATTCAGCAATTTTGTGACGAACTTTGCTGCCACACGCTTCATGCCCAACCGATATGCCGACATCCTCAGCAAATTTCTCTAATAGTTATTCGACGATTCTCCATAACAATTTTCTCTTCACTTTCTCAACATTTTCATCGGTTGTTGATGTGCTGAAGCGTCCACTTGTAAACATTTTTCTGACTCAGAGTACAATCATCGTACGCCACTGTCAAAATTTCGAGTGCAATTTCGTTGAAGTTGAGTGCACACTCAACATCATTTTTTTACCCATAATTCGATGCACATTCTTCGATCCATTATTTTCTATAGCAAAAAATCGCCGAACACGCAAAACACGTTTAACTTCTATGCCTCCCACCAACGAACTAATCATGCTAAAAATCGCTAATTGAATGTAGGTATCCCGCGAAATTTGAACAGTCACCTTAATTTTTTGAAGAGGCCTCGTATATTTCATCATTTATATTATCTAATGTTTCAGTTAAGTGATTCCTTATTGGTCTTATCGCCAGTTATAATGCGGCGTGTGCTCAACTGAAAATCGGCTTATCAAAGAAATACACGGAAGTTCGAGAGGCAGATGTTTCTTCTTTTTTATCTGGAATAGTGTGATAAGGGTACCAGCAAAACGACGTACCGTCCCCAAGATCAATTTAGAATTTATCAGTTAAATAGATTTCAACCGACCGTTTTCCTCATAAAAATATTTTTACTGAAGCTTATAGCAAGCGCCAACCGTGATGGCGAGCGATCGCGCAGGTATAGACTCTCCGAACTAAATTACTATTGGATTACGATGAACCCCTTGCCGACCAGTGTCGTACCTATAATTAATTTTAAATAGGGTAGCAAATGGAACATGACTTCTTTGTAATTTCTTTTCATATTTTAATTAGTACTATAGGTAATAGTATAGTTCATTAAATGATACACTCCTATTGACTGGTTTTTTGTTAGGCGATGACATTTTCTCAGAAACAACACAAATTATTCAGACAATGCCAAACGCCAATAGCGTTGGAGGACATACAAATGCTCTGTACAGAACATTTGTGGGGGTTACATTGAAAATGAGTTTAGCGCATGGTGGCGGGCTCGCCATCACGTTTGGCGCTTGCTGGACACACCTCTATGCTGTATGCATAGGTGTGACCACTAGCCCCATATCATGGAGGTGTCTCCTCAGTTGACTGTGGTCAGTCAGAAATCCTACTGTTGAGCGTAGGTTTTTCCTGGTCGTCGCCAGATATTTCTTCGGCACCAGTTTGCCAGGGTCCTGGCAAGACTGCATCCTTTGATTCCATCCCATCTCTTCAGGGATTGATCATGGGTGTAGCGTTTGGCTAGTTCCGCAAATGTCGAAGTCATCAGGCCGTAGGTGCCACTGGGTCCTAAAATTCTTAGTCCAGCCGCTTCCTGGCTAAAGAGTCGGCAAGGCGATTACTTTTACTCCTGTCGTGCCCTTCAATCCACCTCAGGATAATGTTATTATCTACCGAGGCTTTGGCTTAATCTTGGTGGCACTCTAGTACTAGCCCTGAGGTAACACGTTGTATGTTCAAGCGTAATAGGGCTTGTCTGTTATCAGTGCAGATTGTTATGTTTTTGCCAGAAATTCCTTTCCTGGTCATTTCTTTTGTGGCGATTGAGATACCAGCCAGTTCTGTTTGAACCACGCTGGTATTTTTTTCCCCAGTTAATCCTTAGGGCTAGTGATCTGGAGTAAACTCCACATCCAAAGCCTTCTTTGGTTTTTGAGCCGTCTGTATATATGCGTATTGCATTTGTAGCATCTGGCTCTGTGTTCTGTTTTACTTGTATTTTGTAGAGTTCATTAAACACAAACCTGGGTTCAATTGCATCACTGGCAGCCTGTAGCACAGGTTGCACAGTAACGGCTTTTCGCCATAGGCTCAGCCTCAATTGACCCACTTCGAGGTGTTCCCCAGCAGTGTGCAATCGTAACATGGCCATTAAAGCAACCTTCTTAATGTACAGGTCCAGAAGGGTCAGACCCAGACCAGTAATTAATTCCATTGCCCCGGTTGGTGTTGTTCACATGGCTCCTGTGATGTTTAAACAAGACAGTCGCTGTATTTAATATAATTTTTGGATGACCGGTGCTTGTAGAACTTCCGGTCCCCATGCAATGGCTCCGTACGGTAACATAGGTCATATTATTTCAGTGTAGATCCAGGTCACCACACTGTCCTCCGACATTGCCACATATGCTCTTTTTGCTCTACTCCATAGGTGAGAGTTCCTGGTGAAAAGGAATATCTGAGTCTTCTTGGGATGGATCGACAATGAGTGTTATTTACAACATGTTTCTATTAACTTGAGTCCATCCTGCGCTCTATCGCACAGTGTGTTCACAAATTTAATAATAAAATAATAAATCGGCTTTATTGATAATACAAAAAAAAACAATACAAAGATATATTTGAAAATGAAAATAGGTTACAGGAGATTCTGGTACTCCTTGGCGAAGTCTAGCTCAAAGCTACTCTAACTCAACCAACAAGCACCACTCCATAATGCACGCAAACATACAAAAATAAAAGCAATTAACAGTGATGGTACGAAATGAGAAACGTAAATAAAATAATAATTTGTGATTACCTTCTAAAGATAGTTGATAAATAATTTAATTTAATTGATCTGTTGTCTAAAAAGCAAAAGTTGACATTACTGACTATCACAGATATAATTTTCATATTTGTATTTGAATTTTTTGATATTGAATCTCTTCAATTGCTCGGGCAATGAATTATAGAGTTTTACAGCACTAAAAAGAAATGATCTCTGAAACTGTGCAGTGCGATGTTGTGGCATAGTTAATTTGTTTTTATGTCTAAAGTTTCTTGAGTGAATATTTTCACGCAGAATTAGTTTTTGTATTAAAAGAGGAGAATGGGGAACGGTGATCAATTTTTGAACAAAACAACCCAAATGATGAATCATACGGTTTTTCATATTGAGCCAGTGGGAGTTTTTTAAGGCTTCAGAAATTGAACCATACTTACGAAGTCCATAAATTAGGCGGCAACAAGAATTTTGCACTTTTTGTATTCTTTTTTTATCTGAATCATATAAGTATGGCCCATATATGAAGTCACAGTAGTTGAAATGGCTTAGCAACAAACTATCACAGAGCATTCTTTTTAGAGGTTGGCTCAAAACAAAACGATTACAGTATAACAGTTTCAATGACATATAAGCTTTTTTCATTAAATTTTTAACATGACTAGTGAATCTAAGATCAGTGTCAAGCATCACCCCTAAGTTTTTAGCTGTATTGACAGGAGTCAAGATAGTATGACCTAGTTCTAAACGGAAATTGTTTTCTGCAAATTTACGATTCTTCTGCGATCCAAAGTGCATCATCATTGTTTTATTAGGATTAATTTTTAAATCATGTTCACTTGATAGCCCATTGATCAAATCAAGATCAGTGTTGAAGAGATTTTGTGCCTCAGCACAGTCATCGATTTTAAAGTGCATGTCATCAGCATGTATTTTACATTTCTTGATGGACGAGATTATGTCAGTAGTATAAATGATGAACAATAAAGGTCCCAAAATGGAACCCTGTGGTACTCCTGATAGAATATCAAGAGGTAAGGAGTGATGACCATCAACAACAACTTTTTGAGATCGACCAAGTAAATAAGACCAGATGAGAAATAAGGCAGCACTATCAAAACCATAATATTTGAGTTTCATGCAAATCAGCTCATGATTGATGGTATCGAATGCTTTCGAAAAATCTAGTAGTACCAGAGTGCTAATCATTCCCTTATCAAATCCCTCAACAATGTCTTGTGTAACAGTAGCAAGAGCTGTAGCCGAGCTAAAACCTTGCCTAAAACTACATTGCGATGGTGATAACAGATTATTGGTATTGAAATATTCATTAATTTGTAATTGAATAACTCTTTGAAAAATTTTACTAATGGTTGGAAGTATACTGATAATTCTGAGATCAGAATAACTAGCTGGATCATTATTCTTGGGAATGGGTTTCCCAATGGCAATTTTCCACAAGTCTGGAAAATATGAACGTTCAAAACAACAATTGATGATATGTGTAATATATTTATCTATAAACGGGCTACAAAGTTTCAACATTCTGATTGAAATATTATCAACCCCTGAAGCTTGACTTTTAATATCATTCAGTATTTCATGAATAGCTTCTTCAGTAGCGAATCGAAATGAGAAGTTATCTTGCCTGATTAAATAATTATTGCTATAAAATTCAATATTTTCATCACAATTATTAGAAACATTTTGTACGAATTGGGCAAAATAGTTGTTTATTTCATCGGGATTCGAGAGGTGATTGGGTAATGAATATTGTTTTTTGAACGAACATTGAGGTTAGAAAGAGCCGGTCCGAAATAACTGTCATCTGCATATGCGATTGTGTAGAATCCATTATTGTTGAGGTGATCAATCAGGGTATCCAGAACTATGTTCCAGAGAAGGGGTGATAAGACCCCTCCCTGTGGACATCCCCTCATGACCAGTCCTCGTACTTTGATGTCTCCTACATTGATACTTATTGCTCTACTAGAGAGCATCTAGATTATCCATTCTCCTACTATCAGAGGTATATTCCTGGAGTTTAGTTGCTGGGTAACTGTTGGAAAGGTTGTTCTATCAAACGCTCCCTCGATACCTATGAATATACCCAGAGTGGATTCTTTGTTGTCCAATGATCGTTCCAACAACTAAATAAACGACTAATGTATCGGGTCTGATAAATTTACTAGTTAATACCATATAAAAACTCCCAAATGATGATTAGACCTCGTATGATTTACCACCCCGCCCATGCCAAACAAAGAAACTGCTGACGTTCGTTAACTATTCACTTTTTATGCCATTCGAATTGATTTCGTATATATTATACCAACAATCTCGTTACAGAACTTATGAATCTGCTGATCACATGTTATATGAAAATATCGGGTTTTTATGATTCTCCGAATGACGAATCCAACGAAACATGTGTAGTAATATTTCTTTTATATTTCCGTTTTGACTGTGCACGGTTATGCATGTTAGGACTGTTTTTATTCTTGCTATGCTTCCGCTTCACAAAAATCTTCTTTTTAACTTGTCTATTTCGAGTCTATTGGAACTAGTAGACAAGCCACAACAATAGGTGGTTTCGAACAGGTGCTTCTTTTTTCCAGGAACCGTTTCTACTGTAGGTGTAAGAATAATAAACGCAGGTATATTTTCAATTGAATAGGTGGCATATAATTTGCAAGGTGTGTTGTAAACGGTTCTGAGGTAGAAAACCGCGACTGGTAAGGGCGGTTTTAAACGTTAGAAGTAGCCAGAATATTCAGGGTTTGTATCATACAGAGTGGACCAATACAATCGAAACAAGAGTGATTTCTCATAGTTGGTTTCAAGTAAAAATAATCCTCGTACCAATTTTGAGGGGAAAATCTTGTTTATAGCACATATTTTCAAGCTTGTCACTTCCACCTCTTCGGTGGGGTAAAATGAAACTCTTAAGTCTAAAGTGGAATTGAGCATTAAGCAGTATTTACTTCGTTTAAAAAATCGTTGACTCGCCTCTTCAATGTTTTCTTTTTTTTTATTGTGAGTGATTAGATATCGGGTAGAAAAAAAAGTAAGAAATGAAAGGTTTTTTTTTCATTTCCAAAACTAATTTTTTGAAATTTGATGCTTGTTTTAGGACTATGGTTTCATTCATAATATAATAATAGATACAGTGCAGTGAATTAAAATTCATTATTAAAAAAATTTAACAAATAATAAAAACGATTTTGAACTGTGTTGTGTTGAATGGTGAATTGAATTCAGTTATATCAGAATCTATCTTCAAATTAGTTTTTTTGTTGAATGCTGGGGACATAAAACTATCGTCCCTTAAATTTGACGTTATGAAAAGTTGATGGTGTTATTTATGTAGGGTGTGACTAATAATAATAATAATAATAAATCTTCATTTCCCGTTGACAGTTCATGTATGGGAATTGTCAAGCCTAATTCTAAGGTTATTAAAAGTATTTAAAAAATAAAATATGAGTTTAAGAAAGGTAGTCACATACATTAATTTTCAATTAAGAATTCGGAAAGCGAATAAAAACATTTCTCCAATAAAAAATGTTTCAAATCTTTTTTGAAATGTCTCACATTTTTATGCTGCTTAATGATATCTGGGAGTTTGCTAAAAATTCGTGGCCCCTTGTACTGGAGAGCAAAATATGCAGTATTCACTTTCGCAAATGTAATATACATGGAGTGTTTATTTCTTGTATTATATCCATGAATATCTTCATTCAATTCGAACAACGATCTATTTTCAAAAATATAAACAGCTATATCAAAAATGTATATACATGGAAGAGGTAAAATTCCGTACATTTTGAAAATAGGTTTACATGAGTCCCTAGATGAAATGTGTATTAAAGTATGTAATATGCGTTTTTGACAGATGAAAACATCCGATGCTGGGGTGGAATTTCCCCAGAGACATACCTAAGCCTTGAATCAATTTGGGTGTAGTAAATTGTCAGTAGTTGTGCCTCATTGAGCACATTTTGAAGATTCAAAAGAAGAAAATTCAGGGGATTCAATTTGGCCATTATTTTATTAGAGTGGGTTTTCCAAATCAAAAATTCATCTAGATATACCCAAGAAATCTGACAGATTCTTGAGTGTTTGTCAAAATTGTTTGATTTACTGTAAAATCAAGATTTTGTATTGACTTCTGACGATTGTGGAAACGTACTACCTCTGTTTTTTCCGTATTGATAAATAAAGAACGTTCATTGAAAAAATTTGATATATTATGCATCACATTACTACAATAAGCATTTAGTAAATTAGTGTCAGGTGAAGACAATACCGAAGATAAATCATCTGCATAGACAGAGTGATGATAACTTTTTATAATGGAATCAATCTGATTAATGTACAAAATAAACAATACGGGTCCCAAGACGGAACCTTGTGGGACACCCATAAGGACTTGATGTTCAGGATAACTAACTTGTACAAAAATGATAATAATAGGTCGTTGTTAGAAATCACACGTTAAAAGATGAGACCTCGTTAGTCGTAGTCGTTAGCTCGCATAAGTTTCGACTTCTGAGGGTTGTCGTTTGTAGGGGTGCGATAGCTGGTTAACGGAAAAAAAACATATTTTTTTATACATATTTACTCAGTTGTTCGAGTTTCATAGTCCAGTCATTTAAGTGAGTTCACCTTGTATTTTGAGGTACCCAGCTATATAGTCGTATTTTGACATCCTGTAAGTTATCTCAAGACCTACATATGATAGAGTGTACTCGACTATCAAAATCAAAAGTTGAAGGTCAGAAAAATCGATTTGGCGTGTTTTTGACAGGTAGCCCCGTTTATAATTACTGATAAATACATAATTAATAATTATTTCAATTACTTATTAACTATTACATTATTTTTAATAATTATTTCAGTTAAGAATCTATCTAGCCTGGTGGGTTGACGTGGGTGGTTTGCTTCATTCACTCAATCGACCGCTGTGCGAACCGGTGGTTCGAACCGCAAGGCCGGACGATCGATTTTCACCTCCTATAGCCCAACCCGTGTTAATAATCACACGTTGAAAGGTAAGACCTCGTTAGTCCTTAGCTCGCACAAGTTTCTGCTTTTGAGAGTTGTCGTTCGTAGGGGGCGACAGCTAGTGAACTGAAAAACAGATTTCAACAGATTTTTTAAACAGATTTAATAATACAAAAAAAAATCAATGACACATTTTAAAAATTTTTGACCCTATATCATGATATAGTCACGACAGAATTGGTATTGGAATCTAAAAATGGGAAAGTGAACAGTTGTAACCATCTTCTGATATAATGAAAATTAGATGGTTATTGGAAATATTGTGGACGAGTTGAGATGTCCCAATTATACGCTTTATATTAGCTTTACTTGTATGTATGTTTGTTTGTATGTATGTTTGTTTGTAACTCTCAAGCTCGCGATCTGTATTAACAGAATTATCGGCATTATTGCTTGATCTATTCGCGGGCAGATGGCGCTGTACGTAACCTCATTGATATTTCTTGATCTATTCGCGGGCAGATGGCGCTGTACGTAACTATCAATTATTGCTTGATCTGTTTGCGGGCAGATGGCGCTGTACGTAACAATCAATTATTGCTTGAGCTATTCGCAGGCAGATGCCGCTATACGTAACTTCCTTGATTAGGTTGTTCAAAAGAAAATGAAAATAAAAAACATATTTTAAGAATTATAAGTGTTAGCAAAATTTTGTACTACAGATGAAATATTTAAATATTCACAATTACCCGTGATTCTGTATATCAGGCGCCCGTCGCTTTTTTCACAATAATACTAGTATTTTTCGTTCATTCGTTAATGTTTTAAGCTTATTTTTAAAAAAATATTTTTAATATACTATATTTATTAAATCTGAATATGGTATTTTACTCTGAATTTTTCCGAAATGTCTGCCAAACTACAACTGTTACTTTTTCACGATTTCAATCCGTAGTGAGGTAAATCTTGTTGGAGTTTGAGACACCCTGTATATGGCATGCGGAAGTTGCGGTTAAAAGTATTATATATGATGCATACACTACATTCTACACTAATACTGCTTCCTGTGAATGAATTATGAATCATGAAATATTCTATAAATATTTTATTCGAGTCAATTGGTCCATGGATTTAGTTTGCAAATTATTTCCACCAGATCACATCGAAAACAAAAAATGTATGAGGTGTGCGTGTCGATTCTACTGATGTTATTCTAATTTGGTCTACAAATTTTCACCCAAAGTTTATGTTCAAAACAAAAGATTGTGTGTCTCGTGAATGTTGATTCTAATTATATACGAGTTCGTTATGGAATTCTTGGTATCTATGTAATTTGGATATTTACTCATGAAATTAGTAGTAGAACAACACATGTACATACAAGAGATAAAATACGTGGAAACAGTTGAACAGTTAATAATTACAATCTCAAATTGAACTAAAGATTTTTGCCATCAGCTGACTTCTTTTTAGGGTTTCAACAAATGAATCAACATACCTTGTACAGTGTCATCCCCAAAGTATGCACTTTATGGGAAACTTATTAAGTGTTTTTCGACAAAATGTTATTCTTGATCAAAGTTTGTGCATCTTCTGAAAGTAAACATGCGCTAACAAAATACAGTAAATCACACGTAATATACGAGGAGCCTTTAAATATTTGATTTTGAGACAGAGGTAAAGTACTCTTATTTTCAAAAATCTCGGGAAATGTTATTCAGAAAAGTTGTTCAGCATTAAAAAATACATTAGGATTTGAAGTTATGGCCATACAAGCGAAATTTTATATTTTTGCCCATTTTTTTAAATGGGGACTACGAAAAAAAAAATTTGCTAAAACGATAAATAGACAGCATTCTGTATACAACGGTCTATTTTGAAAGCCTGTAATATTACGAATTACACAACTATGCTGTTAACCACGGTCAATTTTTTGAAGAGTCAAATAATTTTCAAAGTTTTTGTTGCAAAGTTATTTTTATTTTTTATTAACACCGAAAATTAGTCAAAATTATGCTGTATTGTAACAAGAACTCCATATTCAATAATATCAAATCACAAAACATCAAAATAAATAGATGTTTCGGAACAAACTCATTGATTTTCTGGAGATTTTCTTGTCCAAAATAATTCTCCAAAATAATCTCCAGTTTGTATCAAGATACCCATTTTATTTTGATGTTTTGTTATTTGATATTATTGAATATCAAGTTCTTGTTATAATTCTGTATAATTTTGAGTAAAATTTGGTATTAACAAAAAATTAAAATAACTTTGCACCAAAAACTTTGAAAATTATTTTACTCTTCAAAAAAATTGACCGTGGTTAATACCATAGTTGTGTAATTTGTAATATTGCAGGCTTTTAAAATGAACCGTCGTATGCAGAATGCTGTCTATTTATCGTTTTAGCAATTTTTTTTCGTAGTCGTCCCCATTTAAAAAAATGGGTAAAAAAATTAAACTTCACTTAGATGGCCATGACTTCAAATCTGGATGTGTTGTTTAATGCTGAAAAACTTTTCTAAAAAATATTTTCTAAGATTTTTCACAATAAAAGTACTTTACTCTTGTCTAAATCAAATATTTGATGGTTCCTCGTATATTAGGTGTGATTTACTGTATTTTGTTGGTGCATGTTCAGTTTTAGGGGATGCACAAACTTTTATCAAGAATAACTTTTTGTCGAAAAACCCTTGATAAATAAGTTTCCCATATGGTGCATACTTTGGGGATGACACTGTATATTTAATTATTATTGAAAAAAACAATGAATTGTCTAATAAACCGAAACCGGTCGTAACAAATTAATAAACTTGATAGAAATTAGACAAAAGTTATTATCTTTATTCTACCTACTGTAGTGTACTGTAGTGACTTCTGTATACAAGGGAGGTAACAAAAGTAATCCCTCAAATTAAAGGATGTATTTTTTATTTCAACCTTAGATAGTGGCAAACAATACTTATCGAAGCAGAAAGCGGAATTGCCTAACCTGCCATTATTGTATTCGGTTCGGAGACATTTATATTTTTGGAGAAAACCGATGCCTGGGTTTTTGAGGTACCGAATTGAACCCCAATTCGAAATCACTTCTAGATCCTCCTGCTTGAATCCAAATGGAATGACGAGACAAGTGTGCTGTCGTCAGCAAAGCAATATATTGGATTCTTGATTTTTTCCGATAAGTCGTTGATATACAATAGAGGGTTGGAGACAATATAGATCCCTGGGGTACACCAGCGTTGATAGTGAAAGTTTTCGAGCTCACTTGCAAGGAACGTTCTTTTAGAAAGCCGAAGAGCCATACACAAAAATGATCCGACAAGACATAGCATCGAATTTTGGCCAGCTAACCCTCTTGTCACACACGGTCAAAGGCCTTAGAATTATCAAGCGCAACCGCTCTTGACTTTCCATGTTTCTCGATTGCGTTATTCCAAATATAGGTGACATACGATAGAAGGTCGTCTGTTGATCTTTGTTTTTTAAAGCCATATTGATGATAGCTCAAGATGTTGAAGCCTTCCAAATACTTGAGGATATGGTGGTTTATAATGAACTCATTGTGATCTGGTTGCCGCAATGTTTTGTGATTTGTCCAAAGCTATCGATCGCGTGAAGCATGAAATATTGCTAATGAAACGTGTTTGTTATTGATTCAAGACAACTTATTTGTCACATACAAAAAATAATATTTGTCGTGTGGCGCAAGGTTATGCACCTGGACCAATTCTTCTCCTGTTATACCATGATGCCTTGTCACACCTGAATACATTTGGAAAATGTATACTTTCCTCCAATGACACCGCTGCTTTTTGGCATGGACTTGACGAAAATATCATGATATACATTTGTTTGAAGGTGGTTGACAATGTTTCTTGGTGTTTTCATCAGTTCGGACTTCCATTGTCTCATATAATAAAATTGATTGATTTGAAATCCCTGAAAAAAATTAAAAAGATTAATCGAAAATAACAATTTTATTAAACAAAAAACTGACATTACAAAGAAATAACATACAAGCAACAACTAAAAAAATAAAAATTGAAATATTAATGAAAGCTGAAAATAAAAAAATATTATTAATAAAAAATGAAAAATTAAAATTGAAAGATTCCAAACCAAGTTATAAAATATATAAAAGGCTAAACCAATTGTCGTAGCCAATTATGGAAAAGAATAATTTCATGTTATTCAGGAGAACATTAGAAAATATAATTACCAACACAAAATACAGGGTACAAGAAATGACCGTCGGTTAGGTTAGGTTAGGTTAGCCGTATTTTGGGAAATAATACGATTCATATCCTGACAAAAATCAAGTAGTTTTCATAAAAGAACTCTAAAACAAGACATTTTAAACTTATCATTTCAATCTTTTTCTTTAAAAAATTATTTAAATACTTAAAAAAGAGGAATGAAATAATGCATTCAACATTTAAAGGGATTCGTTTCTATTTCACCATTTGGAACATCGGTTATAGCTAATAAAGGACAATGAATCTGTTATCTGTATGGGACAAACAAATATGACATATTTCAGAGGCGTGCTGTTCTGTTTACTTGTGTTCCGAGTTCCGAGACATTCTGTGACATATGACATTTTGTACACCTAACCTATCTTCCTCTGTATACATAAATAACTAAATAACTGTTGTTTATGTGGCTTGTGGAGGTGGTATTGAATTATAATTTATATTTTGTCTTAATTGTTGATTAATAAAGATAATTTTTCTTTTTTTAAAGTGGAATATCTAGGTACGTATAAATTATTTCAACTTGATATAGGCGCTGTTGCCAATATGTGAATTAGAAACAAATTCCTTTAAAAATTAAAACCCAACATTTGAAACATCAATTTGAATACTTTTCGAAGTGAATTTGAAAAACTCATGAATTAAACTCAACTTTATTTTGTTCAAACTTGCATTTGCTCTAATAACCCAAATTGAGGATCATTCCCCATTCCAAAATGCTTTATCGAATGAAAATAATGGCCTTTTTTTAACACTACCGATTTTGACCCTATATACCGAATTTCAACGCAAAATTCGAATATTGAATTTTTTTTCTAATTTTCATACTCAAGTCCGATTTTCAAATAATTATTCCGAATAAGAAGCTACAAAAATGATAAAAATTGTCAAAAATCAATGAAATAAATGTATTCATAATGAATATTAGGTTTTTCATTCCTATTTCTACATTATAACGAATGTATTGTTTATTTTCTTAGCTTCTTATTTATAATCATTAATTGAAAATCGGATTTGAATACGAAAATTACAAAAAAATATCGAAATTCGAATTTTGCGTTGAAATTTGGTATGTAAAGTCAAAATCGATTTCCAAGCAACTTTTTCTAATAACTTAAATCGGTATCATCAACGCGAAGCAAAATATCGAGAATATGTCCTTTTCGAAGGAACGTAGTAGGTTGCTTTTAAAAAATGACTAAAATATAGGGGTGTCATCTCTTGTGTGTCACACTGTATTAAAACACGGTAATTCGTTGAATCTGTTGAAATCTGTTTTTCCGTTAACCAGCTGTCGCTGCCCTACGAACGACATTTCTCAAAAGTCGAAACTTGTGCGAGCTAAGGACTAACAAGGTCTTTCCTTTTAACGTGTGATTCCTAACACGGGTCGATAGGAAGTGAAAATCGAGAGTTCGGCCTTGCGGTTCGAACCACCGGTTCACACACCGGTCGATTGAAAGAGTAGAGCAAACCACCCACGTCAACCCACCAGGCTACCGTCCCACCATTCATATTTGTTTTTGTAAAGGTACTTATAAGTCATTCTTTTGCCTTGTAATGCCTGTATGAACGCCTGAATTTTTTCGAAATGAATATTCGTTCAAGAAAACAGATTTCCCGAGAATTTAATAATTGAGAAAAAAATCGGGGCTGGTAGGCCGTGATGGAATGGAACCTGGAGTATCAAAGGTTTCGTCTGCTACTGCGGCAGACATCATCAGTAGTGTGTGCGTTGACTGCGAAACGAAAATTATATCTCGAAGTCTCAGCAAGACAACAACGACAACTTGCATCATCGCCAATCAACGCACATACCACTGATGATGTTTAACGCAGTAGCAGACGAAACGTTTTTTGATCACGGCCCGTCAGATCCAATTTTGTTCTTATATTCACAAGTATTGTTTACTACAGGTTTGATTCTACTTTAACTTTGTTTTTGGAAGGTGATTTGGTAAACAGTGTGTGATTTTGAACTAAAATCTCACTATTTATTGGTTTTGTGGAGTTTGGGTGCGCACTGATCGAAAACTAGGGATTTTGTCTGAAAAGAAAAGTTTTTCTTTAAAATTTCCACCAATGTGAATGGTACAAAGTACGAAGAACACAATCTTCCAATCGTTTCGTAACCTCAGTGAATTTAATAAACTCGTATTCAAGAGATGAGTGGAAACATCCAGTAAAAAAAACTTCATTTTGTAAAATATTCTCTCTATCTTTCCTTTTCAGACACTTCTCTTATAATCCAGTCATTTTAGGTTTTTTAAACTTCAATCTGCGGAAAAATTCCTACTGAGCTGAATTTTGGTATACACCTTCATTATGGCGTTTTAATGAAGATGTGAAAAATCGACATTGATATCGTGTCGGCTAAAAAAGTTATCAAGGGTCAAAAGGTCAGGAAAATCAGTTTTTCGCGAATATCTCCCGACCTATGGCTCGGAGGTCAATAAAGGTCATTATAAAAATTATTCCTCTTACGATTATCTACAAAAAATGTCTCTTGCGTTTTTCTATAAAGTCATTCATTTTCGGAATAGAGCGCTGAGGAAGCGAGTAGAATGCACTCACATAGGGTATTGTATACCGTATACATATTAGGAGTCAACTCTATTGCTTTTTATCAATTTATTTAAGTTTTCTCAAACCATACATACATAATTGATAGTGGATTTCTTATGCATCGTGTTGTATGGTAAAAAAATTATACATTCAATATTATCATTAACAAATGTATTAATTATTTATCAAACAATGTTGGTCAAAATACTGTTGTCATTTTTGATGGTCACTCCGATACCAGTAAAAATATCAAAGCGATGGAACAACTAAGACGAACCGGTGCCGTTTCTATGTCTTGTGAAGTGCACTTCAATGAATCGATGGAAGTTCCTATCAGTCAAAAAAAAAATTTATCTAATCGATTCAACAAAAGAAAATTAATTGAAATGCTTATTGAGAATTTTGAAAAAGTTGGTATTTCTACAAGATAATCACGTGATGATGCTGACGTCTTGATAGTTGAAACAGCAATTGAAAAATCTATAAATGATACTACAATTATCGTTGGCGAAGACATAGATCTATTGGTACTTCTCATAGTACGCACACAAATACTTGACCAACCTACATTAATTTTTTTTAAGAAACCTGGGAAAACAATGTTGAAACAAAAATATACTCGACTGAGAGCCTAAACAAATATCCACACTGCAAGAAAAATATTCTGTTTCTACATGCTATGACCGATGTGACACAACTTCAACACTTTTTGGGAAAGGAAAAATTAAAGTCATGAAGATGTTTGAAAAAAAATCCGATTTACACAATTCTGCAGAAATATTCCAACAAGAAAATTGCGCTCGAGATGCCCTTGTCAATGCTGGAATACATTTTCTACTAGCAATGTACGGTGCTCCAAAATCAGAAAATTCAATTGACAATTACCGATACTGCAGCTTTGCTAAACTAACAAGACAAAGCACAGCTGTGAAATTTCAGTTATTACCACCCACTTCTTCAGTAGCTCAACAGCATATTTATCGAGTCTATTATTAATTACAAATCTGGCTAGGAAAAGAAATTGATCCAGTGGGGTTGGGAGTTGAAAAATAATATATTACAATCAATAACAACTTTATTCCCACCAGCACCCGATGATCCCGATGATTGTACAAAAGTTTGTGGCGGCAAATGTGGATGTAAAAAAATTGGATTGAGCTGTTCTAAAGCTTGTGGACATTGTCGTGGTCAATCATGCTTAAACGCAGAGTCCACTAGTGAAGAAAATGATGAAGATGTTGATTTAAATACAACAATAAGTCCACTCGATGTTTTGTCAGCAACTTTTGATGAAGTTGAAATCGAGGATATCGACGACGAATGAATATAAAAGAAAATTATACACAAACATTTTTTCCCTATTTTTCAATGTACAAATAGAAAATTATTGAGCATAAATTAAAAAAACCTTTTATTATAGTTCATGGATTATGCCTACGGGGGAAACCATGTAAAAAAACGCGCCTTGCATTCTACCTCAAAGATGGTGCGGAAACGAGTGCTTCATCATAATGTAGTCGCTTTCTCAGCGCTCTAGTCCGAAAAACGGTTGACTTTACAGAAAAATGCAATATACATTTTTTGTAGATAATCGCATGAGGAATAATTTTTATAATGACCTTTATTGACCTCCGAGCTATAGGTCGTGAGATATTCCCGAAAAACTGATTTTCGTGACCTTTCGACCCTTATAATTTTTTTAGCCGGCACGATATCAATGTTGATTTTTCACATCTTCATTAAAACGCCATAATGAAGGTGTATACCAAAATTCAGCTCAGTAAGAATTTTTCCGCAGATAAAACCTCAAATGACTGGACTATTATCCTTTGTGTTTTTTCCTAAGATATTTCTGTCTCTCGCTCCAGTCTTTTATTTTTTTTGCTTGATCTAGTCGAAGATTTTGACTACGACGGAGAAGAAGAAGAAAGTTTGTATCCTCCCGGATCGGACGAAATAAAAAACGGGCAATGGTTGGGGGTGACCGTGAAGTCACAGAAACCAGGAGGTATTGTCATGGTCTGCGCACACAGGTACATCCAGAGCCCGAACCTGGGCAAGTTCCATTACGGTCAAGGG